>NC_074677.1:5133344-5218344 GCF_029448725.1 Salvelinus fontinalis
GGGGGGGGGACACGAGGAGTGTGGCAAAGCCGGGTAGGATACCCGAGCCAACTCCCTGTGCTTACCGTGGAGGTAGAAGGCGTCGTACTGGTAAGACACCGTGTTATGCGGTAAAGCGCACGGTGTCCCCAGTACGCGTGCTTAGCCCAGTGCGGGCTATTCCACCTTGCCGCACTGGGAGGGCTAAGTTGGGCATCGAGCTGGATGTCATGAAGCCGGCCCAACGCATCTGGCCACCAGTGCGTCTCCTCGGGCCGGCATACATGGCACCAGCCTTACGAATGGTGTCCCCGGTTTGCCAGTATAGCCCAGTGCGGGCTATTCCACCTCGCCGCACTGGCAGGGCTACGGGCACCATTCAACCTGGTATGGTTGGGCAGGCTCGGTGCTCAAGAGCACGTGTCCTCCTTCACGGTCCGGTAGACCCGGTGCCACCTCCATGTACCAGTCCTCCGGTGGCAGCCCCCCGTACCAGGCTGTCTCTCCGGGTTCTCTCTCCAGCTGTTTCCTCCTCTCCAGCGCAGCCAGTGCCTAGAGCACGCACCAGGCTGTCTCTCCTTCTCCTCCCTACAGAGCCGTCCTGCCATGACCAGCCAGAGCCGTCCTGCCATGACCAGCCAGAGCCGTCCAGCCGGGACCTACCAGAGCCGTCCAGCCGGGACCTGCCAGAGCCGTCCAGCCGGGACCTGCCAGAGCCGTCCAGCCGGGACCTGCCAGAGCCGTCCAGCCGGGACCTGCCAGAGCCGTCCAGCCGGGACCTGCCAGAGCCGTCCAGCCGGGACCTGCCAGAGCCGTCCAGCCGGGACCTGCCAGAGCCGTCCAGCCGGGACCTGCCAGAGTCCCTCAGCCGGGACCTGCCAGAGTCCCTCAGCCGGGACCTGCCAGACCTGCCCTCAGCCGGGACCTGCCAGACCTGCCCTCAGCCGGGACCTGCCAGACCTGCCCTCAGCCGGGACCTGCCAGACCTGCCCTCAGCCGGGACCTGCCAGACCTGCCCTCAGCCGGGACCTGCCAGACCTGCCCTCAGCCGGGACCTGCCAGATTCCCTCAGCCGGGACCTGCCAGAGTCCCTCAGCCGGGACCTGCCAGAGTCCCTCCGCCGGGACCTGCCAGAGTCCCTCCGCCGGGACCTGCCAGAGTCCCTCCGCCGGGACCTGCCCCTTGTCCCGGTGCTGCCCCTTGTCCCGGTGCTGCCCCTTGTCCCGGTGCTGCCCCTTGTCCCGGTGCTGCCCCTTGTCCTGGTGCTGCCCCTTGTCCCGGTGCTGCCCCTTGTCCCGGTGCTGCCCCTTGTCCCGGTGCTGCCCCTTGACCCGGTGCTGCCCCTTGTCCCGGTGCTGCCCCTTCTCCCGGTGCTGGCCGTTCATTTAGGGGATGTTAGTTTGAGGGTGGTCATTGGGAGGGGAAGACAGAAGCGGGGAGTGACTATGGTGGTGTGGGGACAGCGTCCAGAGCCTGAGCCACCACCGTGGTCAACTGCCCACCCAGACCCTCCCCTGGACTTTGTGCTGGTGCGCCCGGCGTTCGCACCTTGAGGGGGGGGGTTCTGTAACGTTTCTGACCTGTTTTATGTTGTTTTTGTATGTGTATATGGTCAGGGCGTGAGTTTTGGGTGGGCAGTCTATGTTTTCTGTTTCTATGTTGGTTTTGGGTTGCCTGGTATGGCTCTTAATTAGAGGCAGGTGTTTTGCGTTTTTCCTCTAATTAAGAGTCATATTTAGGTAGGGTGTTCTCACTGTTTGTTTGTGGGTGATTGTCTTCCGTATCTGTGTTATGTTTGCACCATACGGGACTGTTTGGATGTTCGTTTCGTTTTGATGTAGTCTGTTCCTGTCCGTGAGTTTTACGTTAGTTATGTAAGTTCATGTTCAGGTTTTTCGTCTACGTCGTTTTCTTGTTTTGTAATTTTGAAAGTGTTTTGTTTTTCGTGTTTGCCATCGTCGTTTCAAATAAAAGATGGCTTATTTCCCGAATGCTGCATTTTGGTCTACTGATCCTTCTCTCCTCTCCTCGTCCGAGGATGAGGAGAACGACAGCCCTTACATGGCTGTATAGCAGTTCATCCAGTGCAGTGATAAAACACCTACAGTGACATGTCTGTATAGCAGTTCATCCAGTGATAAAACACCTACAGTGACATGTCTGTATAGCAGTTCATCCAGTGCAGTGATAAAACACCTACAGTAACATGTCTGTATAGCAGTTCATCCAGTGGTAAAACACCTACAGTGACATGTCTGTATAGCAGTTAATCCAGTGATAAAACACCTACAGTGACATGTCTGTATAGCAGTTCATCCAGTGCAGTGATAAAACACCTACAGTGACATGTCTGTATAGCAGTTCATCCAGTGCATTGATAAAACACCTAGAGTGACATGTCTGTATAGCAGTTCATCCAGTGCAGTGATAAAACACCTACAGTAACATGTCTGTATAGCAGTTCATCCAGTGCAGTGATAAAACACCAACAGTGACATGTCTGTATAGCAGTTCATCCAGTGCAGTGATAAAACACCTACAGTGACATGTCTGTATAGCAGTTCATCCAGTGATAAAACACCTACAGTGACATGTCTGTATAGCAGTTCATCCAGTGCAGTGATAAAACACCTACAGTAACATGTCTGTATAGCAGTTCATCCAGTGCAGTGATAAAACACCTACAGTGACATGTCTGTTTAGCAGTTCACCCAGTGATAAAACACCTAGAGTGACATGTCTGTTTAGCAGTTCATCCAGTGATAAAACACCTACAGTGACATGTCTGTATAGCAGTTCATCCAGTGCAGTGATAAAACACCAACAGTGACATGTCTGTATAGCAGTTCATCCAGTGCAGTGATAAAACACCTACAGTGACATGTCTGTATAGCAGTTCATCCAGTGATAAAACACCTACAGTGACATGTCTGTATAGCAGTTCATCCAGTGCAGTGATAGAACACCTACAGTGACATGTCTGTATAGCAGTTCATCCAGTGATAAAACACCTACAGTGACATGTCTGTATAGCAGTTCATCCAGTGATAAAACACCTACAGTGACATGTCTGTATAGCAGTTCATCCAGTGCAGTGATAAAACACCTACAGTGACATGTCTGTATAGCAGTTCATCCAGTGCAGTGATAAAACACCTACAGTGACATGTCTGTATAGCAGTTCATCCAGTGCAGTGATAAAACACCTACTGTGACATGTCTGTATAGCAGTTCATCCAGTGATAAAACACCTACAGTGACATGTCTGTATAGCAGTTCATCCAATGCAGTGATAAAACACCTACAGTAACATGTCTGTATAGCAGTTCATCCAGTGATAAAACACCTACAGTGACATGTCTGTATAGCAGTTCATCCAGTGATAAAACACCTACAGTGACATGTCTGTATAGCAGTTCATCCAGTGATAAAACACCTACAGTGACATGTCTGTATAGCAGTTCATACAGTGATAAAACACCTACAGTAACATGTCTGTATAGCAGTTCATCCAGTGCAGTGATAAAACACCTACAGTGACATGTCTGTATAGCAGTTCATCCAGTGATGAAACACCTACAGTGACATGTCTGTATAGCAGTTCATCCAGTGATAAAACACCTACAGTGACATGTCTGTATAGCAGTTCATCCAGTGCAGTGATAAATCACCTACAGTGACATGTCTGTATAGCAGTTCATCCAGTGATAAAACACCTACAGTGACATGTCTGTATAGCAGTTCATCCAGTGCAGTGATAAAACACCTACAGTGACATGTCTGTATAGCAGTTCATCCAGTGCAGTGATAAAACACCTACAGTGACATGTCTGTATAGCAGTTCATCCAGTGCAGTGATAAAACACCTACAGTGACATGTCTGTATAGCAGTTCATCCAGTGATAAAACACCAACAATGGCATGTCTGTATAGCAGTTCATCCAGTGCAGTGATAAAACACCTACAGTGACATGTCTGTACAGCAGTTCATCCAGTGATAAAACACCTACAGTGACATGTCTGTATAGCAGTTCATCCAGTGATAAAACACCTACAGTGACATGTCTGTATAGCAGTTAATCCAGTGATAAAACACCTACAGTGACATGTCTGTATAGCAGTTAATCCAGTGATAAAACACCTACAGTGACATGTCTGTATAGCAGTTAATCCAGTGATAAAACACCAACAGTGATATGTCTGTATAGCAGTTCATCCAGTGATAAAACACCTACAGTGACATGTCTGTATAGCAGTTAATCCAGTGATAAAACACCTACAGTGACATGTCTGTATAGCAGTTCATCCAGTGCAGTGATAAAACACCTACAGTGACATGTCTGTATAGCAGTTCATCCAGTGCAGTGATAAAACACCTACTGTGACATGTCTGTATAGCAGTTCATCCAGTGATAAAACACCTACAGTGACATGTCTGTATAGCAGTTCATCCAATGCAGTGATAAAACACCTACAGTAACATGTCTGTATAGCAGTTCATCCAGTGATAAAACACCTACAGTGACATGTCTGTATAGCAGTTCATCCAGTGATAAAACACCTACAGTGACATGTCTGTATAGCAGTTCATCCAGTGCAGTGATAAAACACCTACAGTGACATGTCTGTATAGCAGTTCATCCAGTGATGAAACACCTACAGTGACATGTCTGTACAGCAGTTCATCCAGTGATAAAACACCTACAGTGACATGTCTGTATAGCAGTTCATCCAGTGCAGTGATAAAACACCTACAGTGACATGTCTGTATAGCAGTTCATCCAGGGATAAAACACCAACAATGGCATGTCTGTATAGCAGTTCATCCAGTGATAAAACACCTACAGTGACATGTCTGTATAGCAGTTCATCCAGTGATAAAACACCTACAGTGACATGTCTGTATAGCAGTTAATCCAGTGATAAAACACCTACAGTGACATGTCTGTATAGCAGTTCATCCAGTGATAAAACACCTACAGTGACATGTCTGTATAGCAGTTAATCCAGTGATAAAACACCTACAGTGACATGTCTGTATAGCAGTTAATCCAGTGATAAAACACCTACAGTGACATGTCTGTATAGCAGTTAATCCAGTGATAAAACACCAACAGTGATATGTCTGTATAGCAGTTCATCCAGTGATAAAACACCTACAGTGACATGTCTGTATAGCAGTTCATCCAGTGCAGTGATAAAACACCTACAGTGACATGTCTGTATAGCAGTTCATCCAGTGCAGTGATAAAACACCTACTGTGACATGTCTGTATAGCAGTTCATCCAGTGATAAAACACCTACAGTGACATGTCTGTATAGCAGTTCATCCAATGCAGTGATAAAACACCTACAGTAACATGTCTGTATAGCAGTTCATCCAGTGATAAAACACCTACAGTGACATGTCTGTATAGCAGTTCATCCAGTGATAAAACACCTACAGTGACATGTCTGTATAGCAGTTCATCCAGTGCAGTGATAAAACACCTACAGTGACATGTCTGTATAGCAGTTCATCCAGTGATGAAACACCTACAGTGACATGTCTGTACAGCAGTTCATCCAGTGATAAAACACCTACAGTGACATGTCTGTATAGCAGTTCATCCAGTGCAGTGATAAAACACCTACAGTGACATGTCTGTATAGCAGTTCATCCAGGGATAAAACACCAACAATGGCATGTCTGTATAGCAGTTCATCCAGTGATAAAACACCTACAGTGACATGTCTGTATAGCAGTTCATCCAGTGATAAAACACCTACAGTGACATGTCTGTATAGCTGTTCATCCAGTGATAAAACACCTACAGTGACATGTCTGTATAGCAGTTAATCCAGTGATAAAACACCTACAGTGACATGTCTGTATAGCAGTTAATCCAGTGATAAAACACCTACAGTGACATGTCTGTATAGCAGTTAATCCAGTGATAAAACACCAACAGTGACATGTCTGTATAGCAGTTCATCCAGTGATAAAACACCTACAGTGACATGTCTGTATAGCAGTTAATCCAGTGATAAAACACCTACAGTGACATGTCTGTATAGCAGTTCATCCAGTGCAGTGATAAAACACCTACAGTGACATGTCTGTATAGCAGTTCATCCAGTGCAGTGATAAAACACCTACAGTGACATGTCTGTTTAGCAGTTCATCCAGGGATAAAACACCAGCTGATGCACACATTAAGAGTGCATGCCCAGATTCTCATTAAAACCACAGTCAGTTGTTAGGAAACTTAGGAAACTTAGGAAACTTCTTCATTCAATGAGAATTATCTTCCAGTACAATGTGTAATTCCACAAAAAAAATAATCCAAGACTGATAAACCATATTCCATTCTACACTATCCATCTGTATCTGTGTGTGCCTCTGAAACGATTGATAATTCTTTACACCATTGATTACTGAACTACAGTATTACATTCAATCATTGAAACAGGTTTCTCAACCTTAAACCAGTCTTTTGAATAAACAGTAAAATGTGACACCCTTAAAAACAGAAATGAGGGAGCAAACTGGGTGATTGCAGAAGGGTAAGATGGCATTACATTAACTTTAAATTGGCTTGAGGGAATGTCGGGTTTGTCTAGAAAGATAATCATGTCCCTGTTGAACTGCTGTGCCACTCTCTCCCTAACCTCCCTCCATTTCTCTCTCTCTCTCCCTAACCTCCCTCCATTTCTCTCTCTCTCTCCCCCCATCCCGCCATTTCTCTCCCTCCCTCCCTCCCTCCCTCCCTCCCTCCCTCTATTTCTCTCTCTCCCTCCCTCCATCCATTTCTCCCTCCCTCCCTCCATTTCTCTCTCCCTCCCTCCCTCCCTCCCTCCCTCCCTCCCTCCCTTTCTCTCTCTCCCTCCCTTTCTCTCTCTCTCTCCCGCCCTCCCTCAATTTCTCCCTCCCTCCCTTTCTCTCTCTCCCTCCCTCCCTCCCTCAATTTCTCTCTCTCTCTCTCTCTCTCTCTCTCCCTCCCTCCCTCCCTCCCTCCCTCCCTCCCTCCCTCCCTCCCTCCCTCCCTCCCTCCCTCCCTCCCTCCCTCCCTCCATTTCTCTCTCTCTCCTTCCCTCCCTCCATTTCTCTCTCTCCCTCCCTTCCTTCCTTTCTCTCCCTCCCTCCCTCTCCCTCTCTCTCTTTCTCTCTCTGTATGAGAGTGAGACAAGCAGCACTTGGTTTTACTGGACTAGAATACACTGTAACTATCAGCACTTATTTAGTGTTAGCCCCAACACTGCCCTCTATAGGCTTGATGTCAGGATACAGAGCATGACATTATGGCTTCAACCAAAGCGCCAAAGTGCCAAGTTTAGGTCCAAGAGGCTTCTTAACAGCTTCTACCCCCAAGCCATAAGACTCCTGAACACCTAATCAAATGGCAACCCAGACTATTTGCATTGCCCCCCCCCCCTCCCCACCTCTTTACACCACTGCTACTCTCTGTTGTTACTACTCTCTGCATGTAAATCTTACCTCAATGAACTGCTGCCCCCGCATATTGACTCTGTACCGGTACCCCCCTGTATATAGACTCGCTATTGTTATTTTACTGCTGCTCAGGTGGGACGATTCTAGCCAATGAGAGGGCAGATACGCATGTAAACAACAGTTCCATTATAGCATCTGTGACAGCATAGCCAGTGCCATTGAGGCTATCTCCATTTTAAAGTAGTAAATGTTCTTCTTCTTCATTGGCTGATTGCTCCCAACTTATAAGAATCCCCACCCAGTTGACTACTTTTAAATGGTGGAAGCCCTCAATGGCAATGTCCATGCTAAAATGGATTATATCCATGATGAGTCTTCTATCTATCTCTATGACAACAGCCACAACTCCAATATAAAGTTTGTATTTCAAAGTTGCCGAAATGCTACGTGTGTCCACTTAAATCAGTGCATTCGTAACAACCAAACCATTACGAAACTTATTTTCGACCAAAATAAGCCTCACGTAGAAAATTAGCAATTCCATTTTTGTTGGCCAAATTCGACACTCTCTCATTGACCTCCATGCAAAAATTACTCACTTTGTGGGCTTATTTTTTTGTGAACAGATTTTGGGGCGGAGTAAAACCTCTTGCTTCGTCTCTCGCGTCACCTCTTCCTCTCTTATGGGTGGCATTTAGGTGGCTAGAAAGTCCACACTGGAGCCATCAAGTGTTCATGGAAATGTTTAAGTCTTTAAGGATTATTGGTACCGACTTGTAGCTATGTGGGACACCTCAGGTCATTTGTGGCACAAGAAACTGTCCGTTGTCCACTAACTGAATTTGCCATGTGTCTCGGAGCTCTCTACCAGGTGAGTGATGCTGTGCTGCCTGGGAGAAGCAGGAAGCTGTGTCTGCATTTTCTGAGACCCTGGATGTAGACGGCTGTGACTGTGTGTGTGACGCATGCAGACACATTAGCCTGAATAACCTCATACATTCCACATGAATCCTTCAACTTGGTAGGCATCCAATGGTGTCGCTGAGTCCTTGGTAGCCTAGTTAATGGTCCTAATATATTCATTGGATGTTATTATTGTTCTACTATATATGGTTATTATTGTAACTGTTAATATGGCTCTCCGTACCTTGTCATTCCTCCCAATCACCCTGGGCAACTCAATTAGTTGTTTTAAATGATGATGGTTTCTATATTATGGTAACATAGCCATCTGTCTAAAGTAAATATGGCAATATCTTACTGATGACAAAAAAAGGGTTTCTGTGAATTATTTGCTTACTTTAGAAATATGATTGTATTGCCAAGCCACTTTAGTGTTCTTAAGTCAAAATCATCATTGGCCCCCATTGAGAATGACTGGGGCAGCACAGTCACAATGCCTGGGGCAGCACAGTCACAATGCCTGGAGCAGCACAGTCAGAATGCCTGTGGCAGCACAGTCACAATGCCTGGGGCAGCACAGTCACAATGCCTGGGGCAGCACAGTCACAATGCCTGGGGCAGCACAGTCACAATGCCTGGGGCAACACAGTCAGAATGCCTGGGGCAACACAGTCACAATGCCTGGGGCAACACAGTCAGAATGCCTGGGGCAACACAGTCACAATGCCTGGGGCAGCACAGTCACAATGCCTGGGGCAGCACAGTCACAATGCCCGGGGCAACACAGTCAGAATGCCTGGGGCAACACAGTCACAATGCCTGGGGCAGCACAGTCAGAATGCATGGGGCAGCACAGTCACAATGCCTGGGGCAGCACAGTCAGAATGCATGGGGCAGCACAGTCACAATGGGAGTCAGTCGTACTGATAACGTCCATATCAATGGAGTGACGAGTCTGTGAAATCCATGAATAGGTTGCCCCCCCCCCTGTCTGATACAGCCAAGGAAGTATGATGTTGCTCACGACTATGATCCATTGTGTTGTCTGAAGAAGAAAATTAGAAAACAAAATGAATCGCTCAGGTCATTTCCAGATTGTCTGTGTCTTTTTAAATTAACTGATGAAACGCTGCTATTCCTTCCTAATGCAAATCCTGATGTCATAAGCGGCTCACGCTAATGTCTAGAATGAGGAGGCATTGGCAGGAACAACACTGAATCACTGAGCTCTTTTAATAAGAGCCCAGGGCCCGGTTGCATAAAATACCTTCAGTTAATTTCCCCCTTATCTTTTCCCTTAAAGTTTCTTTAACTCTAAGTAGGTTGCACAAAAGTGAATTTCCTAAGAGAGAGAGAGAGATCAGCCAATCAGGATACATTCAAAAACCAAATCAACACTGACTGGTCACTGTGTCTAAAGCAAGTCCTAAAACTCATCCAATCATAATATAATATCTCCAGGAGATGAGAGGTGAGGACCCAGGATCAGAATACCAAGTCTTCAACTGCAAGCCGCCTCTTTCAAACGTGTCAATTGAAATTACGAGTCCACAGAAAAATGGCCGTACCGTTGGGTTTGCTGTCTGTGTGCAATTTTACTGTTTCCTCCCACATTCCGTCTTCCACTTTCTCATTGAAAAGGTCACAATTATTGGAAGCTTGCGGGAACTCAGGGAGTGCCTGAAATGTGTTTATTCTATGTTACTCAATTGAGACACATAGGAAATGTAGTCAATTTGATACGTCAAGTATTTCCAGATAATCGTCATATTGGCATAAATATGGTTCCCTAAATGTGATATTTCACATCATTTCCACAAAATGACGCTGATACAGCTCAACTCCCCATGTTGATTCACACGTTTCATGACTGCTATGATCAATAAAATAATATCTCCGTTGTTTTTTGGAGCCTAAAATAACCATTATTGGCCAACGGGGAATGCGTTTTGAAAAGCGCTATCTTATAGACGCGACATGAAAGTCAAAAAGTAACTGCATGACGCCAACAGATGGTGTATTAAAATGTTCTAATCTTTTAGAAAACTGCAGATTCGTGGAAATTAGTGCCTAGACCGGATAATTTCCTACTGTACCTCGACAAAAATCATTATGACAGAATGTTAGAGAAGAGGTTACTGACACTCTCATTGACATTTAGTAAAGCAACAGATGTTAATGCAATGGAGATGGCATTTGAACACCTCAAACACTAACTGTCATCAAAGTGAAAACACTATTCAGTGCAATTACAAAGAACTGCAGTCAGTTAGTCAATTACAAAGAACAAACCATTCACTAAACCCTAAATCTCAACTAAATCTGGTAATGAATAATGTGTAAATTGACGAAGTTGAGGAGACTAAACTGCTTGGAGTAACCCTGGATTGGGGCGGCAGGTAGCCTAGTGGTTAGAGTGTTGGGCGAGTAACCAAAAGGTTGCTAGATCGAATCCCCGAGCTGACAAGGTAAAAGTCTGTTGTTCTGCCCCTGAACAAGGCAGTTAACCCACTGTTCATAGGCTGTCATTGTAAATAAGAATTTGTTCTTAACTGACTTGCCTAGTTAAATAAACTGACATGGTCTAAACATATTGATGCAACAGTAGCTAAGATGGGGAGAGTGATGTTCTGCTTTCTTGACATCTCTATCAACAAAACAAGTCCTACAGGCCCTATTTCTGTTGCACGTGGACTACTGACCAGTTATATGGTCAAGTGCCACAAAGAGGGACTTAGGCAAATTACAGTTGTCCCAAAAAAGAGCAGCACGACTATCCCTTAAGTGTACACGGAGAGCCAACATCGATGACATGCATGTCAATATCTCCTGGCTCAAAGTAGAGGAGAGATTGACTGCATCACTACTTGTCTTTGTGAGAGGCACTTGACACGTTGAAAAACATAGAGCTGTCTAGCACACAGCTCAGACACCCATGCATACTCCCACAACACATGCCACAAGGGGTCTCTTCACAATCCACAAGTCCAGAACAGACTCTGGGAAACGCACAGTACAGAGCCATGACTACAAACTCTATTTCAAATCAATTAACTCGTGAAAGCAGTAAAAATCAGATTTTTTTTTTAAATGGATAAAACTACACCTTATGGAACAACAAGGACTATGAAGAGACACAAACGCACACGCACGCTAGCACACGCACGCTAGTACACACACACTAGCACACACTCTACACACACGTACATTGTAATATTGTTGTATGGTGGTACTATACATGTTGCATTGTAGATATGTTGTGGTATAATAATGCTATATGTACTGTACTGTTTAATTTTTGCTTTTATGTGTGATGTAAGTGCCTCAATGTGTTTGGACCCCAGGAAGAGTAGCTGATAGGGATCCCTAATAAATACAAATTTAAAAAATGACAGATGCCATATCTTAATTTGAGCCAGTTTCACACAACAGGAAAATAATCCTGCAGCAACAGTTAATGTGCATTGTTATGTAGATTATAATTAATGGACATTTTTTTGTAGGGGTTTGGGCAAATCAAGTCTGAAATTTGAAATTGGAAATGATTATGCAAAAGGCTTCTAACCTGGTTTAACCTCGAATACACTACACGTTAGCGTTTCCAGCTATGCAGGAAAATTCCTGCAACAACAGGATGATCAAATGACGATATGGCATCTGTACATGTGCTGTTCATTAAGGGAGATAAAGGCTAAACTCACATGCATATGTCATAGCAAAGCTACTTGCTGTGTCGACCATGTCCACTTGTGGTACCAGTTTGGGGATATCCTGGTGACGAGAGAGTGCAAACCGAAACACCTCATATTCGTGGGAGCCGTTTGGGAACAATCCCCCTGTGTGCAAGACAAAGGCCATCATTGAAAAGGGTTCACATCAACTGTCATCAAACAACGAATATTTTAACGTAGCCTATTACAAAATAAGACGAATGGGGACTGTCTTGCAACTTTGGAATTACGCAGCAGTTTAGATGTCAAACTGACAGGACGTAGTAGTGATATAATAAGCATTCCGTGTTGATAATACTCACCTATATTTATATTACTTGGGAAACTTGAACCAGAGCAAAACCCAAGACAAAAACTAACAAAGACCAAGGTAAGTCTTCGCTGCATATTTCCTTTTGCATTGGCGACGAAAAAATAAACAAATTCCAAATAAAGGTCTGCTTCTGTTGCCCACAAGCCACTCACAATGCATTCATAGTTGTAGTAGACTAACTGAATTCGCAGAGCTTGAGTCACAACCGCTCTCTCCCTTCCCTGGCGCTCTCTCTCTCGCTGTCTGCGGTGCGCGCAGAGCTAAAGATAATGACGGTGTCAATACACAAGCAGACGGAGCCCTACCTGCTTTAGATATGAACTGCGGAGCTTCGATTATGTCAGCATTAAATGGGAGCTCATGATGGGTTTCTGAACATTCTGTCACCGTATTCACACAGTATCGTATGAGAATTACGCTTAGATAAGTCGTTACAGAACTGGGAATGCCCAAATCCCTTGCCCAGACTGTGTTAATAAACCAGTAGTGGAGTTGCCAAGACGTTCATGGCATAATGATTGTGCAAGCAGCTCATTAACGGTCTATGATTGGTCGTAAATGGCAACCTAAATCGACCGGTTAATTACATTTTATAGTGAAAATATATAAATATATAAGTATAGTGAAAATAATGACACATATATCTACCTAGTTAATTACGTCGTATGTACACAAGTTTAGTGAAAACAATGACATATATAGTTAACTATTTTATGACACATACATGTTATTATTAGGTTACAGAACACAAATGTATAGCCTAACGAGGCTGTTTTGCGATGGACATCAAGGTGTAGACCGACTGCAAAATAATAAATACGGAGTATTTTCACATGCGATATTTTACAGGCATACATCTCTCGAAAGATACAGTATATAAATAGGCCTGACCCTCACAACTGTTCTGTCACCTAATAACATATATACGGCACAGCGTTTAAATTCTGCCTATACATCAGAAATCAGACAACAAGACTGCGGCTTTGTCTTGATATGCAGCCGACTCGAGATCAACTCTTTGCGCGCGCTCTAATCCAGGACATCGGAAATGAATCAACGCCATAACAGGCGACGTGTTGGCTTGATAATAGCCTCATTACTAGCTCGTTTGGCTCTACCACTGTTCTCGTGTCTGTAGTCTTATGACCTTTGGATCAGGAGAGAGACACGGATACAAAAGTGATTTTTAGAGACTGCTCTTTTTGGACAGCAGAATATTTATTGGCGCTATAGGTTTTTGCAAATGGGAGAAACATTTCATGGGCTACTGGCTTTGTGATAGACTTACTTGGATAACAAATACTAATACTAATCTCTTACATATGTTTATCCACAGTGCTGAGTGTGTACTGTCACCATGCTAGCAGTAAAACAACATTTTAAAACAACGGTGTCACGTGCATCTACTGCACAATTCTATAGCAACCTCACAGCACGAGCTCATAAATGGACTAATGTTAAATCCCAAACTTCCTGATTTTCAACAGTTGAAAACCAGACAATGAATAACGGATGAATTCATTGTGCATTCACAGCATCTATTAAATGCAGAATGGCATAATGCATTTACAAACCATAGGAATTTAAACACTGTTGGAATCAATCTCTCTAGCTGTGGGCCCATTATTTTCTCTAGATCTCAGACATGACTGTAAAAGCCCATTTGTTGTGTTTACATCCGTGGCATGTTGTTTTGTGGTATTCCTAACACGTTATGCAAGATGCAGTGTCATTCAAACACATTTCCTCACCTTGAATTCTAGATTCAGATTTGTTGCATATTGTGAATCATGAGTCATCAGTAAATAGGTGACAGAAATAGAGAGTGAAGATGGCATTTTCACCACAACAATGAATCACAGAATTGCACAACCAGAGAGTCAGCCATTGTTAAATTCAAAATGCGAAGAAGATATATATTTCTGCAAGATGAACATTCCAGTTTATTTGTTAGAACACAAACAGTATTTGGTAAGAAGGAATATGTTTTCACTTGTGGATGTGTTTAGAGAGAATACGTAGGGTGGGTGTGTACATGTCACCTCCACAGGAATGTCACCATGGTACTGGACAGTATAGAATGAGTGATGAGATGAGTAAGAGGAGGAATGCAAGATATCGCTGTCACTCCATATGTAGCAAGGATGGTTCGGTGAACAACTCCTGCATGAAGAGTATAACCTTAATTAAGTCATACTTGAAGACTTGTGTTAGCTCGCAGAACCAATGCCTTGACTATACCTCACCGGGCTATACTGTCATCTTGAGTTATGCACATGATAACAGTATGATGCCTGTAATCGGGAAAACACACATGCACAAGTGACTATCACTTTGTATTTTCTTAGTTGATAATGGATGTTTTATATCCCCAAAGAAATGTTGTTTTAATTGTTGTTGTTTTTTAAAGACACTTGATTTGTTTCATGGAAACTAGAACTAATGATATTACAAACACTCCCTTTAAACCAATAGTATCAAATCAAATCACATTTTATTTGTCACATACACATGGTTAGCAGATGTTAATGCGAGTGTAGCGAAATGCTTGTGCTTCTAGTTCCGACAATGCAGTAATAACCAAAGAGTAATCTAACCTAACAATTCCACAACTACTACCTTATACACACAAGTGTAAAGGGATAAAGAATATGTACATAAAGATATATGAATGAGTGATGGTACAGAATGGCATAGGCAGTAGATGGTATCGAGTACAGTATATACATATGAGATGAGTAATGTAGGGTATGTAAACATAAAAGTGCATAGTTTAAAGTGGCTAGTGATACATTTTTTATCAATTTCCATCAATTTCCATTATTAAAGTGAGCTAGAGTTGAGTCAGTATGTTGGCAGCAGCCACTCGATGTTTGTGGTGGCTGTTTAACAGTCTGATGGCCTTGAGATAGAAGCTGTTTTTCAGTCTCTCGGTCCCTGCTTTGATGCACCTGTACTGACCTCGCCTTCTGGATGATAGCGGGGTGAACAGGCAGTGGCTCAGGTGGTTGTTGTCCTTGATGATCTTTATGGCCTTCCTGTGACATCGGGTGGCGTAGGTGTCCTGGAGGGCAGGTAGTTTGCCCCCAGTGATGCGTTGTGCAGACCTCACTACCCTCTGGAGAGCCTTACGGTTATGGGCGGAGCAGTTGCCATACCAGGCGGTGATACAGCCCGACAGGATGCTCTCGATTGTGTATCTGTAGAAGTTTGTGAGTGCTTTTGGTGACAAGCCGAATTTCTTCAGCCTCCTGAGGTTGAAGACGCGCTGCTGCGCCTTCTTCACGACGCTGTCTGTGTGGGTGAACCAATTCAGTTTGTCCGTGATGTGTACGCCGAGGAACTTAAAAAGTTACTACTGTTCAAGATCTGTTCAAGATCTGTAATATTCACTTGGATGAGATGTGTTCCTGGATAGCGGAACACCCTCTTTCATAGCCGTGCAACAGACAGAACGCTGAGCTTTTACACGATGTTGTTTAAGTAATTAAAAGAGCAGGATGCATGAGCGCTATCCACTGTGAGATTATTAGATTACATACTGTAGGGAAAGAAGAAGAAAAATAAAATTGCTTTGGAAATGCCATTTTACTTAACAGTGTCTTCTTAGTTTACAATGACAGGCTTTTACTGATTAAATATTCACTTTACACATAAGTAGTAACACCAGGGTGGAATTGGACATTTTCTATGTTGTGGCTGTTTTAGAGGGAATTCGCTTGTGCTCTCTCATGGTAATTGGGCTTCTGACGCAAGTGCCAGGAATATGCCTTATCTAGTTGTTGAGAGTCTGTTGAAAAACGAAACAAATATATAATTGATATTCATAAATAATACATTAATACTCTAAATTGAATAATTGAGTTTTGGCTTACTTTTTGTGTCATTTAGTTAGCACTGAAAAGCCTCCTATAGAAAAGCAAAATCAACAAGAAAATAGTCCAATAGGAACCTAGGATATAGGACAGGTGTGTAAGATTTCAACATCAGACCATGTGTTCAGCCCTCAACATTGGCAACAACATACAGTAAGCATCACCATTTATTTGACCTTTTATTTAACGAGGCAAGTCAGTTAAGAACAAATTCTTATTTTCAATGACGGCCTAGGAACAGCGGGTTAACTGCCTTGTTCAGGGGCAGAACGACAGATTTTTACCTTGTCAGCTCGGGGATTCAATCTTGAAACCTTTCGGTTACTAGTCCAACGCTCTAATCACTAGGCTACCTGCCGCTTCACCCTCTATGCTAAAGATCATGGGATGGTAATGCATTATATGATAATGTGTTTGCTGCTGAATGAACTATCCAGGATTTGAACTGTCTCCTGGGAAAATCCTACTGACCTCTTAGTCTGAAGAGCAGGTAAGTTGACTGAGAACACATTCTCATTTACAGCAACGGCCTGGGGAATAGTTACAGAGGAGAGGAGATGAATGAGCCAATTGGAAGCTGGGGATAATTAGGTGACCGTGATGGTATGAGGGCCAGATTGGGAATTTAGCCAGGACATTAACACCCCTACTCTTACGATAAGTGCCAAGGGATCTTTAGTGACCATAGAGAGTCAGGAAACTTGTTTATTAACATAACCATCCAAAAGACTGAAAGTCATAAGTAAGTAAGCACAAGTTTCTTTGTTGCAGGTTCAATAGCACATGCATTAATCGTACCAGTTGACCGCTGCAATCACTCATGGGAAGACTGGTTAAATCTGAGGCTGGCGATCGGCCACGACAAAATAGTCACAGACAGGCAGGCCCATTTTGTACATCATGTGCAGTAATTTGTCAAGTCCCGGGGCACGACAGTACTTCCATGCGGTGCCCATTTATGAAAAGAGGCCAATGGATGAAATATTAAACAGATGAATAATGAAACAAACCATCTGAACAGCTGACATCCATTATTCTTCAACCATTTGTCATATTGATTGTGTTTTTGTTGTTGTTGTTGTTCACAGCGCATTAAAAGCATTTTTATCTCCCGCCCATCCTCATCCTCATCCTCAGACCCCCTGGCTGTTTTCCCTGGCCTATGAGAAAGGTGAAAGAGCAAGACTCATCCACTGGTGCTCAGAGGGCACACTTTCAGCTCCATTATACTGTTAAAAGCTTTAAACCTTTGAAAAGCAGACAAGGAGGCAGGAACCCACTGGGCAAATCCTGGTTGAATCAACGTTATTTCAACCCCCAAAATGCAATGCGATGATGTTGAAACAACGTGGAAAACTGATTGGATTTGAAAAAAAATCATCAATGTAACGGACTTTAAAAAAAAAGTTTTTAAATTCACCCAACTTTTAACCTAAAATCCAATGACATAATTTGTTTTGGTTGATTTCACGTTGAATTCACGTTTGTTGATAACTCAACCAAATGTAAATCAAAACTAGATGTTGAACTGGCGTCTGTGCCTAGTGGGAGGTCTCAGTGCATTCGCCCCGTACAGAAAGCACCACGGTCATTCTCGTCATTATTACACAAAGTAGTGTGTGGTGCAAAAAAAACACACAAAAAAAAACCTTCCTTCTTTCAGATCCATTTTGTTTCGATATCTCAACTGTCACATCTTTTTCTTGCTGGAGGCAAGAGGAAGTGTTTGTCTCAAAATGAGACGCACAGAATTGTTTCCCGAAGATGGCATGATGGGATGATGGTGTGTAAGAATCAAACTGTCAAATATGTCTGTGAAGGATGAGCTACATCAGCTTTTCTTGTTCAGTCCTTGATGTGAGAAGGAGAGAGAGAACCTTTGATTGTGCTTCTGAGAGTTTTAAGTTCAGGCCATTTATACACAAACTACAGTATAATGAATAACTGAGGATAGGTCTGACTATGGCTTTTGTACTGAGTGTACTGCTACAATGAGAGTGGATTGATTTAGTCATAAAAATACTGTGTGAAACAGAGGAAACGCAACTATCAAATCAGCACTCCTCCCAGTGCTTGAAGACTGTTTATTTACCTCACACCAGAGAACTTTACATACTCTGGAGACCTGTACACCAGAGGAGGCTGGTGGGAGGAGCTATAGGAGGAAAGACTCATTTTAAGGGCTTGAATGGAATCGTACCAAACACGTCAAACACATGGAAACAACTTGCTTGACTCTCTTTTCATTGATTCCATTCTAGCCAATACAATGAGCTGTCCTTCTATAACACCTCCCACCAGCCTCCTCTGATGTACACGTGTGTTACCCAACAATGAAAGTATGGTGAATTTCAATGTATCATGTCTTGTGTTCCCTAAGAATACTAACTCACAAGCAGTGGATAGATAGGTCTGTCTGTTGACGTTATCCAAGACCTGGCATAAAGAGACATACGTTACACAGGGTTACGGCTCTGTGTAGCGACAGGTAGCCTTGTGGTTAGAGCGTTGGGCCAGTCACCGAAAGGTTGCTTGATTGAATCCCTGAGCTGACAAGGTAAAAATATGTCATTCTGCCCCTGAGCAAGGCAGTTAACCCACTGTTCCCCGGGCCCTGAGCAAGGCAGTTAACCCACTGTTCCCCGGGCCCTGAGCAAGGCAGTTAACCCACTGTTCCCCGGGCCCTGAGCAAGGCAGTTAACCCACTGTTTGCCCAGGTGCTGAAGATGTGGATGTTTATTATGGCAGCCCCCTGCAGTTTAAGTCACAGAGGTTTCCCCAAGCTTACATTATCAGCCCTCCCGAGTGGTGCAGCGGTCTGAGGCGTCACTACAGACCCTGGTTCGTTCCCAGGCTGTGTCACAACCGGCCGTGATCGGGAGTCCCATAGGGCGGCGCACAATTGGCCCAGCATCGTCTAGGTTTGGCCAAGGTAGGCCGTCATAGTAAATAAGAATTTGTTTCTTAACTGACTTGGCTAGTTAAATAAAGGTTACATAAATAAAACATCAGCAGAACCATTAACAATGACCTTTAGGTTGGTTTCACTTTTACAAGCGTGATAATGTGAGTTTGTTATAGCATTGTTTGTGATGCTTCACTTCACAACTGACTCTCTACACTCTCAGCAGTTACATAGTTCTCAGTGGCCAATAGGGTCGTTCCATATGAATAGGAAAGATGGCGATACAACGAGTCGGGATGCTTTCATTTGTAAGGTTTGTATAAAATTTGTATAAAAACATTTTCAAATAGTTTGATAAACCTGTTCATAAACTTTAAAATGATATCAAACTCAGTCGTTTATCTTTTCAATGATGAGGACATGGATGTCTCATGGTAGGGTGGGGTATGCAAATGAGCCAACTGTGGGTCAAAATGGAGCACCTCCATCTCCTGAATGTTTTTGCATTCAGGTCCAAAATGTCACTTCCTGACCACTTTTAACATGGGCAAACATGTATGGAAGGTTTCATTCAAATTAAAAGGGCGTGCAGTCAGAAAGTGATTGAAATCATATGCAACAAAACATTAGTAACCAGCATTTACAGAGTGCTTGAGAATGGTAAGCCTCCTCTGTTGGCATTGCTTATCCACATTGTGTCAGATCAGTGGGTCAACACTAAAGGTCAGAGAAACACCATGAAAGAAACTGCAAATGCTACCCCGTCATCAGAGTCCTTTAGGAGCCCAACGTGAGAGAGGATCTGAGAGCTGATTTCTGTTACGATGAATGCTGTTCATCGAATACAGCGAAGCGTTCAGCACCATAGTGCCCTCCAAACTTGTCACCATGCTCGGGACCCTGGCAGTGGCATTGCACAGATTCGCGGGACCCTCCGACCAAGCCCCACAAATGTATATATGTTTTTTTATTCTATGGGGCAGAGCGATAAATGTGCAAAAATCTAAAATCTCATGCTATTTTACACATTTTTGCCATGAGGCTGAGAGAAAATGTTGCTGTTTTAGAGCTCAGGGATTATTGAAAGATGGGAGACTTCTTTCCACACATATTTGTCTTAATACATTTATTTTTTTATGATATTAATATTTTTTATAAAGCAAAATATCAACTATCACACATAAAGAAACCACCTCCTAATTCAAAAAAAATATTCTTCATAAAATGCAACTAATTGGATTCATGTCAACTCCGTCCACCATAAAATACATTTAATTTTTACAATTATTGTCCAACATGTTTTTAAAGGACTTGTTTGTTTATTTATAACTTTAAATTATTCAAATATGTAATACAAATCTCCAAACTTCTTTTTGTTTTGTTTTACATCACTATTACATGTCTACAGGGCTAATTTCGTGAACATGTTGCCATGTTTTTCTAGATTTTAGAACATAAAACAAGTTTTATAAAGCAATCATTATCTTCTAGGTCTAGCACAACAAATAACCTACTTCTATTGTTAAAATATATGTTGCAGATCAAGTGATCAAATATTTTTTTCCAAATAGTAACAACAACAAAAATGACTACATCAGTAATGGCCTTGACAAGCCAATGACATAGCTGACAACAGATACTCAAAACAGACACAATTTTTCCTCTAAAAAATAAAAGTTAAATACAAACATTGTAAAATATGGACAATTATTCATTTTAAAATCTCCAATAAAAACAAAACCATTCAATCAGTTCTTTCAGGGTTGACAAAAATGTCTTTTTTCAATGTCATTCAAGTGGTATAGAGTGTAGCAATTGTGTATTTCCTCAGTTGTTTTATGACTCTAAAACATAATTAAATGTAACAGTATATGAATTTTGGTTCAATTATATCTGAATCTATGAGGCAGAGGGAGTTGACAGTTTACGGTTGTGACCATGGTGATTATTGTTTGTTTAAATCTATCAAAAGTAGAAAACTTGACAGACCATGAGTGGTCTTGTTGTACTACATGTGGAGCACATGAATAAAGGGTCCTTATGGTATAGCTGGCCCTGCTCATTCCTGATTCATTTAGGATTTTAGACAAATTCGACGGAGTTGACCAAATCTCCGGAGACATCTTTTAGGAATCACAGTTTTGAGGGAAATATTCTTTATAGTCACAGAGGGCTATTGCAAGAAACGACATAAAATATTTTTCAGTTAAAATCCATTATTGCCAGTTTAAAAAAAAATGTAAACACTTTTTGGAGAGTTTGAAATTGGGAAGATTTGCTCTGGACAAGGGCATTTCCAGGCATAGAGCCGACATAAAAATGTATAATATTGAAAGTATTTTGAAAAATCCAAAAACAAATCTTTTCCGTTATAAATACCCTAAATGCAACAAACAAAACATTTAACTATGACAATAAAGTTACCCTGCCGAACAAGTATTGTCCCGACTTTCAAGAATCTCTGAGCTAATTTCCTGCTATTCTCGACATTTTACCATGAGGCTAAGAGAAAATATTGCAGTTCTAGAGCTAATTTCCTGTAATTGTAAAAATGCCTTTCATGGTATCTGGGGGGCCTGACTTCCAGGGAGACCCCAACCAAAGCTTGTGGGCACCCCCTGCCTTGCGGGGGCTGCAGGGGTGTGTGCTACGCTAGTGGATCCTGTGACTGAACACCTCCCTCTGCAACTGGGTCCTGTTCAGGACCCTGGGACTGAACACCTCCCTCTGCAACTGGGTCCTGCTCAGGACCCTGGGACTGAACACCTCCCTCTGCAACTGGATCCTGCTCAGAACCCTGGGATTGAACACCTCCCTCTGCAACTGGATCCTATTCAGGACCCTGGGACTGAACACCTCCCTCTGCAACTGGATCCTGCTCAGGACCCTGGGACTGAACACCTCCCTCTGCAACTGGGTCCTGCTCAGGACCCTGGGACTGAACACCTCCCTCTGCAACTGGGTCCTGCTCAGAACCCTGGGATTGAACACCTCCCTCTGCAACTGGATCCTATTCAGGACCCTGGGACTGAACACCTCCCTCTGCAACTGGATCCTGCTCAGGACCCTGGGACTGAACACCTCCCTCTGCAACTGGGTCCTGCTCAGGACCCTGGGACTGAACACCTCCCTCTGCAACTGGGTCCTGCTCAGGACCCTGGGACTGAACACCTCCCTCTGCAACTGGATCCTATCCAGGACCCTGGGACTGAACACCTCCCTCTGCAACTCCCCTGTGTTGTACCTCAGGGAAGCTCTCTTCAACACCGCAGGGAAGCTCTCTTCAACACTGCAGGGAAGCTCTCTTGGCTCTCTACTCTTTTCTATTTTTACTAATGACCTACCACTAGAATTAAACAAAGCCTGTGTGTTTATGTATGCTGATGACTCAACATTATACACGTCAGCAACCACAGCTAGTGAAATCACTGCAACCCTAAACAAAGAGTTGCAGTCAGTTTTAGAATTGATGACCAGTAATAAACTGGTCCTGACTCCCGGACATCTCTAAAACTACAACCATTGTATTTGCTACAAATCATCCCCTAAGTTCTAGACCTGAATCTGATAATAAATAATGTGGCTGTTGAGCAAGTGGAGAAGACTAAATTACTTGGTGTTACATTGAATTGAGAGCTGTCATGGTCAAAATATATTGATTCAACGATTGTAAAGATGGGGAGAGGTATATCCGTGATAAAGAGATGCTCTGCTGTTTTTGACACCACACTCCACAAAGCAAGTACTGCAGGCTCTAGTTTTATCTTATCTTGATTATTGCCCAGTCATTTGGTCAGGTGCTACAAAGAAGGACCTAGAAAAACTGCAGCTGTCCCAGAACAGAGTGGCACGTCTTGCTCTTCACTGTAACCAGAGGGTTAACAACAATACCATGCATGCCAGTCTTTCTTGGCTAAAAGTAGAGGAGAGATTGACTGCATTGCGTCTTATTTTACAAGAAACATTCATGTGTTGAAAATTCAAAATGTTTTGCACAGTCAATTTACACACAGCATTGACACACACACACACACACACACACACACACACACACACACACACACACACACACACACACACACACACACACACACACACACACACACACACACACACACACACACACACACACACACACCCCCCACCAGACATGCCACCAGGGGTCTTTTCACAGTCCCCAAATCCAGAACAAATTCAAGGAAGCATACAGTAGTATATAGAGCTATGACTACATGGAACTCCCTACCATCTTATATTGCTCAAGTGAACAACAAACCTGGCTTTATTAAACAGATACAGCAACACCTCACGGCACAACGCCTCACCCCTATTTGACCTATTGTAAGTGTATGTACTGATAGATGCTACTGAATGTAAGTTTAGTATATTCAAATGGAAATATACTGTAGGCCTAGAATAGTTGGCCTCTGTGTTTCATCTGTGTTTCATCAGTACAGAACCTTTTAGTTATATTTGCCTTGTTTTAAATGAATGTAGTTCTGTCCTTAACATGTTCTTCTCTATAAATATTCTGTATTTTGTCATGTTTCATGTTTTGTGTGAACCTCAGGAAGAGTAGCTGCTGCTATCGCAACAACTAACGGGGATCCTAATAAAATACCAAATACCAAATGCTGGACTTCCTGATGGGCCGACACCAGGTGGTGAGGGTAGGCAACTACCCCTCCGCCACACTGACCCTGAACACGTGGGCCCCCCAGAGATGTGTGATTAGCCACCTCCTGTACTCCCTGTTTACCCACGACTGCGTGGCCACACACGACTCCAACACCATCATCAAGTTTGCTGACGGGAACGACGGTGGTAGGGCTGATCACCGACGGCGATGAGACGACCTACAGGGAGGAGGTCAGAGACCTGGCAGTGTCGTGCCAGGACAACAGTTTCTCCCTCTCAACTTCAGTAAGACCAAGGAGCTGATCGTGGACTACAGGAAACATGGGGTTGCACACACCCATCGACATCGACGGGGCCGCGGGGGAGAGAGTCAAGAGCTTCACATTCCTTAGTGTCCACATCACTGAGGACATAACATGGTCCTCTCACAACAGCATAGTTGTGAAGAAGGCACGACAAAGCGTCTTCTCCCTTTGATTTGTCATAGCCTCTCAGATCCTCAAGAAACTTTACAGGTGGTGAAAGCATTTCGACTGGTTGTATCACCGCCTGGTATGGCAACTGCACTGCCCTCGACCGCAAGGCCCTACATAGGGTGGTGCGGACAGCCCAACGCATCAATGGTGGCGAGCTCCCAGCCATCCAGGACATTGATGCCTGAACATTTTTCAGACTCCAGTCAACCAAGCCATGGACTGTTTTCTCTACTCCCGTCCGGCATTACTGGAGCATTGGGTCTTGGACCAACAGGCTCCGAGACAACTTATTTCCCCAAGCCATAAGACTGTTGAATAGCTAACTACCACTGCCCACACTCTTTCCCACTGACTACCTGAACTGACTACCTGAACTGACTCTATGAACTGACTATCTGAACTGACTACCTGAACTGACTACCTGACCTGACTACCTGAACGGACTACCTGAACAGACTCTATGAACTGACTCTATGAACTGACTCTATGAACTGACTACCTGAACGGACTACCTGAACTGACGACCTGAACTGACGACCTGAACTGACAACCTGAACTGACTACCTGAACTGACTACCTGAACTGACTCTATGAACTGACTACCTGAACTGACTACCTGAACTGACTCCATGGTCTTCCTCAGGTCTCTACCCACTAAGGCACACACACACACACACACGCACACACACTTCCGTGGACACACCCACTCACAACATACACTGCTACTATTATTAGTATTTATCCTGCTACCAGCCACTTTTGGTTTACATGAGTACATACCTACCACTATCACTACAGTACAAACCTACCATTATCACTCCAGTAC
Organism: Salvelinus fontinalis; assembly: GCF_029448725.1. NCBI lineage: Eukaryota > Metazoa > Chordata > Actinopteri > Salmoniformes > Salmonidae > Salvelinus > Salvelinus fontinalis. Next base: position 5,158,424 of record NC_074677.1, read on the forward strand.
ATACCTACCACTATCACTACAGTACAAACCTACCATTATCACTCCAGTACATACCTACCACTATCACTCCAGTACATACCTACCACTATCACTCCAGTACAAACCTACCACTATCACTCCAGTACATACCTACCACTATCACTCCAGTACAAACCTACCACTATCACTCCAGTACATACCTACCACTATCACTCCAGTACAAACCTACCACTATCACTCCAGTACATACCTACCACTATCACTACAGTACATACCTACCACTATCACTCCAGTACAAACCTACCACTATCACTCCAGTACAAACCTACCTCTATCACTCCAGTACATACCTACCTCTATCACTCCAGTACATACCTACTACTATCACTCCAGTACAAATCTACCACTATCACTCCAGTACATACCTACCTCTATCACTCCAGTACAAACCTACCTCTATCACTCCAGTACATACCTACTACTATCACTCCAGTACAAATCTACCACTATCACTCCAGTACATACCTACCACTATCACTCCAGTACATACCTACCACTATCACTACAGTACATACCTACCACTATCAATCCAGTACATACCGACCTCAATCACTCCAGTACATACCTACCTCTATCACTCCAGTACATACCTACCTCTATCACTCCAGTACATACCTACCTCTATCACTCCAGTACATACCTACCTCTATCACTCCAGTACATACAGACCTCAATCACTCCAGTACATACCTACCTCTATCACTACAGTACATACCTACCTCTATCACTCCAGTACATACCTACCACTATCACTCCAGTACATACCTACCACTATCACTCCAGTACATACCTACCTCTATCACTACAGTACATACCTACCTCTATCACTCCAGTACATACCTACCTCTATCACTCCAGTACATACCTACCACTATCACTCCAGTACATACCTACCACTATCACTCCAGTACATACCTACCACTATCACTCCAGTACATACCTATCTGTATCACTCCAGTACATACCTATCTGTATCACTCCAGTACATACCTATCTGTATCACTCCAGTACATACCTATCTGTATCACTACAGTACATACCTATCTGTATCACTCCAGTACATACCTATCTGTATCACTCCAGTGCATACCTACCTCTATCACTACAGTACATACCTATCTGTATCACTCCAGTACATACCTATCTGTATCACTCCAGTACATACCTACCACTATCACTACAGTACATACCTACCACTATCACTACAGTACATACCTACCTCTATCACTCCAGTACATACCTATCTGTATCACTCCAGTACATACCTACCTCTATCACTCCAGTACATACCTATCTGTATCACTCCAGTACATACCTACCACTATCACTACAGTACATACCTACCACTATCACTACAGTACATACCTACCTCTATCACTCCAGTACATACCTATCTGTATCACTCCAGTACATACCTACCACTATCACTCCAGTACATACCTACCACTATCACTACAGTACATACCTACCTCTATCGGAACAGTACATACAGTGCATTCTGACATTATTCGGAACCCTTCACTTTTTCCACATTTGGTTACATTACAGCCTTAATCTAAAATGTATTAAATTAAATGTTTTCCTCATCAATCTACACACAATACCCTATAACGACAAAGCGTAAACATGTTTTAGAATTGTTTGCAAATTTATAAAATAAAAAAGTATCACATGTATTCAGACCCTTTGCTATGAGACTCGAAATTGAGCTCAGGTGCATCATGTTTCCATTGATCCTCCTTGAAATGTTTCTACAACTTGACTGGAGTCCACCTGTGGTAAATTCAATTGATTGGACATGATTTGGAAAGGCACACACCTGTCTATATAAGGTCCCACAGTTGACAGTGCATGTCAGAGCAAAAATCAAGCCATGAGGTCAGAAGAATTGTCCGTTGAGCTCCGAGGCAAGATTGTGTCGAGGCACAGATCTGGGGAAAGGTACCCAAACATTTCTGCAGCATTAAAGGTCCCCAAGAACACAGTGGCCTCCATCATTCTTAAATGGAAGAAGTTTGGAACCACCAAGACTCTTCCTAAAGCTGGCCACCTGTCCAAACTGAGCAATCGGGGGAGAAGAGCCTTGGTCAGGGAGGTGACCAAGAACCCGATGGTCACTCTAACAGAGCTACAGAGTTCCTCTGTGAAGATGGGAGAACCTTCCAGAAGGACAACCACCTCTGCAGCATTCCACCAATTAGGCCTTTATGGTAGAGTGGCCAGACAGAAGCCATTCCTCAGTAAAAGGCGCATGACAGCCCACTTGGAGTTTGCCAAAAGGACTCTCAGACCATGATTCTCTGGTCTGATGAATTCAAGATTGAACTCTTTGGCCTGAATGCCAAGCGTCACATCTGCAGGAAACCTGGCACCATCCCTACTGTGAAGTATGGTGGTGGCAGCATCATGCTGTGGGGATGTTTTTCAGCGCCAGGGACTGGGAGACTAGTCAGGATCGAGGGAAAGATGAACAGAGCAAAGTACAAAGAGATCCTTGATGAAAACCTGCTCCAGAGCACTCAGGACCTCAGACTGGGGCGAAGGTTCACCTTCCAACCGGACATGACCCTAAGCACACAGCCAAGACAACGCAGGAGTGGCTTTGGGACAAGTTTCTGAATGTCCTTGAGTGGCCCAGTCAGAGCCCGGACTTGAACCCGATTGAACATCTCCAGAGAGACCTGAAAATAGCCTTGCAGCGATGCTCCCCATCCAACCTGACAGAGCTTGAGAGGATCCGCAGAGGAGAATGGGAGAAACTCCCCAAACACAGGTGTGCCAAGCTTTTAGCGTCATACCCAAGAAGACTCAAGGCTGTAATTGTTGGCAAAGGTGCTTCAACAAAGTACTGAGTAAATGGTCTGAATACTTATGTAAATATGTTATTTCAGTGTTTTTATTTTTATACATTTGTTAACATAAAAACCTGTTTTTGTCATTATGGGGTATTGTGTTTAGATGGATGAGGGGGAAAAAACAATTTCATCCTGTAACGTATCAAAATGTGGAAAAAGTCTAGGGGTCTGAAGACAATAAAACTTTATCCTGTGCATGTTCATCCAGGCTGTATCACAACCGGCCGTGATTGGGAGTCCCATAGGGCGGCGCACAATTGTCCCAGCGTCGTCCGGGTTTGGCCGATGTAAGCCGTCATTGTAAATAAGAATGTGTTATTTAACTGACTTGCCTAGTTAAATAAAAGGTTAAATAAAGAAGAATTTTTTTTTAAAGTGACATTTCCCTTGAACTACTTAATGTACACCCCCAGAACATTTTGACCTCTGTCCTCCTTGTTCCTGCCTGAGGGGAAGACAGTGTCCTTACCGGTGAAGTGTAGAGATGTCAAATGACTCTGCTGATTGAAGAAGACTGGGATGGCTTTGTCACCGTCATGGAAGACAGGAAGTAGAGGAGCACAGCAAGTCACCTCATGAGACAGTATCACTGAGTCAGCCAATGAGTGGCAGACCTTGGCTTCTCGGGTGTAACATGTTTTCTGATATTTCTTTGAGTATTTTTTTTGGGGGGGGGGGGGGGGGGGCCTGTAGGAAATACACAACGTTCAACCTGATATTTAGAGTTATTCGTTCATACAATGAAAGTGATTGTGATGGCAGTATGAGTCAGTCATTATATTGCGGTAATGCGAACACTTTCAGTAATGAAAGTTCCACCAATAGATGTCACAGCTGTTGTGCTGCCATGCACAGACAAAATTTAAGCGCAAAATAAAATGCCAGGAAAACCACTCTCGGTCTCGTTGTTAATCTATATTTTGATTCTATGTCCATGAGAAGGAAGGCTATGATTCATGGCCTCCCCCATAATAAGAGGGAACCTGATTAAGTAAAAGCATGCTGATTTGCGGGTTAAAAAAAAACAACACTTGTGTGGAATTCTAAACCAAGATTACATTAACTCCTGGCATAGATAGGACTCCATGGGTTACTTTGAAATTACAGCTCATCTGCTTTTTTTTGTCCTTAAATCATATATAATTCCTTTTATTTAGGTTGTCATGGCAACTGTGGAACTCTTTGAAGCTATTTTATAGTTTCTCTGGGGCGGGGGGGCAGGGGGGGGGAGTGTAATGACTCTCAGCTTTATAGCACTACAAACAGACTGTGCAGCGCTGGAGCATAAACATGGTGCACCCTGGGCTATGTGACACACAGAAAAACTGCCGTGTGTAGAGGTAGAGGAGGCGGAGGAGGCGGAGGAGGAGGATCAAAATTAGATAGAGACATCACGACAGACAGCTGCTGCTGTGATGACTTGCTAATGAAGCCCAATCTTCATACAATCAGATCAGAACCTGCAGTTTTTGCAAACACAACAGGCGGTGGATAAGGAAACTTTTTCGAGAGGGTTCTGTTCTTTCAGCTTTGTATTTTCTATGAGATGGTTGGCAAGCAACCAGGACTAGAGGGTAGACGTAGCATAGTAAAGTAAATCTGTCTCCCTCCATTTCATATGATATGTTACAAATTTGCAATATGTATGATATGTTAACAATTCCAATTTGTGGCTGCTAACGTTAGCTAGGACACTAATGCTAACGTTAGCTAGGCTAGGGGCTAGGGGTTAGGGGTTAGGGTCAGGGGAAGGGTTAGCTAACATGCTAAGTAGTTGCAAAGTTGATAAAATGCTAAAGTTGTCCCCGTGATGAGATTCAAACACACAACCTTACGGTTGCTAGGCGTTCATGTTATACTGTACACCACAGGTGTCAAACTCATTCCACGGGGGGCCGAGTGTCTGCGGGTTTTCGCTCCTCCCTTGTACTTGATTGATGAATTAACATCACTAATTAGTTAGGAACTCCCCACACCTGGTTGTCTAGGGCTTTATTGAAAGGAAAAACCAAAAACCTGCAGACACTAGGCCCTCCGTGGAATGAGTTTGACACCCCTGCTGTACAACCACCCATCCACCCTAGTAAAACTGACTATCCTACCGATTCTCGACTTCGGCCGATGTCATCTACAAAATAGCTTCCAATACTCTACTCAGCAAAATGGATGCAGTTTATCACAGTGCCATCCGTTTTGTTACTAAAGCACCTTATACCACCCACCACTGCGACCTGTATGCCCTAGTCGGCTGGCCCTCGCTACATGTTCGTCGTCAGACCCACTGGCTCCAGGTCATCTACAAGGCTATGCTAGGTAAAGTGCCGCCTTATCTCAGTTCACTGGTCACGATGGCTACACCCACCCGTAGCACGCGCTCCAGCAGGTGTATCTCACTGATCATCCCTAACGCCAAAACCTCATTTGGACGCATTTCCTTCCAGTTCTCTGCTGCCTGTGACAGGAACGAATTGCAAAAATCTCTGAAGTTGGAGACTTTTATCTCACTCAACAACTTTGCTATCCGAGCAGCTTACCGGTATATAGCCCACCCAATTTACCTACCTCATCCGCATACTGTTTTTATTTATTTACTTTTCTGCTCTTTTGCACACCAGTATCTCTACTTGCACATGATCATCTGATGATTTATCACTCCAGTGTTAATCTGCTAAATTGTAATTATTCGATTTATTGCCTACCTCCTCACGCCTTTTGCACACATTGTATATAGATTCTCTTTTTTTCTACCATATTATTGACTTGTCTATTGTTTACTCCATGTGTAACTCTGTGTTGTCTGTTCACACTGCTATGCTTTATCTTGGCCAGGTCGCAGTTGCAAATGAGAACTTGTTCTCAACTAGCCTACCTGGTTAAATAAAGGTGAAATAAAATAAAATAAAAAATGTAGCTTTTGATTAAATAACATTCTGTCTTATGTAACCATACCAAACGTAACATCCTACTAATTTGAGTGCCCCGGATTGAATTTTACTATGTTACAGTATATCTAGTCTATGAGACCAGGCTGTGACAAGACGAAACACACTGCCCTAAGTGAATCTGGCAGCCAGAACTGAGGCACCCCAGACAGAGTTTTTCCTAAACCCAGAGGCGCAACATTACAAAACTTACGAGAACGTTTGCGAAACAGAACAAGCAGACCAGTCCGAGGTTTGGGGTTTGAGAAGTCAATGAGAGAAGTGAAAAAAATATTTCTTAGTTGTTAATTTTCTCCAAATCGAAATGCACAACCTAGATTTGAGCCAATGTCTTAATAAGTAGTTGAATATGTTATTACTTCAACCTCGTGAATGTGACACACTGACACTTTTCCATTTTCGTCAAAAAACAACTTTAATATCAAAGTTTTGTACCTTTTGATTTGATCATTTAGCGCAAGACGAACCGGTAGACCCGATGACGTGTTTCTGCGGTATGAGCTTAGCTAGCCAACATCTCCATGACATCACCTACAAGTGTGATGGGGGTATTTCCATTGGAGAAGCAGTTTCTGCCTATTTTACATAATGTACTGTGGTTTTTGGCCCCGGAGCTCATCGCACCATCATGGACCTACTGGGCACACACTGATTGAATCAACAATGTTTCCACGTCATTTCAATGAAATGACGTTGAACCAACATGGAATAGATGTGAATTGACTGTCTGCGTCCAGTGGGAACACCTAATTAATACGGTAATGGAGTCAGCAGTTTTATGCTGGAGGTAAGATATCAGTCATATAAAAACTAAATGACTGTAATTCAATGGAAGCTAGTTTCAGTGATGGATCACAGACGAAAAAACAAGAGCAGATGGAAAACATTTTTTAGTGTGTATGCGTGTACACGCATATGTGTGTGTTTTTGTGTACTTGTGTACACAAATATGCATGTGTTTTTGTGTATGCGTGTACACGCATGTGTGTGTGTGTGTGTGTTACTAGACAAACAACAGGGATATTTAGGACAGCCTCTGTAGTGGTAGCTTTTGAACTGATTCCTTTGCCTATTATAACCAAAAGCTGTAGTGCTGACTCTGAAGTTCCTCCCCATGTCAGCCATTTTGCAGAGAATAAAGCGAGGCTGAAATATGTAGCTTAGGGGATGGTTAGCTGCAGCACAAGAGGGGGGACCTTGAAAGTAGAGAGAAGAGTGATTCAAATAGGGGCGGACTGGGACAAGAATTTGGCCCTGGCATTTTATTCGCACTAGCCCACTTTAAAACAAATACAATATGTAAAAACACCACTGTTTAGGGCGATAGGTAGCCTAGTGGTTAAAAGCATTGGGCCAGAAACCAAAAGGTTACTGGTTTAAATCGCCAACTAGGTGAAACGTCTGTCGATGTGCCCTTGAGCAAGGCACTAAACACTAATTACTCCTGTATGTCTGCTAAATGAGTAAAATGCCTCTGTCTGGAGATACAACTCACCACTATAACTGCACCTCTGCTTTAAACATTTAGTTAACGTCCGTGTTGTGCTGTCTTCTTTGCTGTCACTCTGTTCTTCTTCATGTTTTCTGTCTGTCTCAGCATCTTCTCTGCTGTCACTGTGCTTCTTCATGTTTTCTGTCTGTCTCAGCATCTTCTTTGCTGTCACTCTGTTCTTCTTCATGTTCTCTGTCTGTCTCAGCATCTTCTCTGCTGTCACTCTGTTCTTCTTCTTGTTCTCTGTCTGTCTCAGCATCTTCTCTGCTGTCACTCTGTTCTTCTTCTTGTTCTCTGTCTGTCTCAGCATCTTCTCTGCTGTCACTCTGTTCTTCTTCTTGTTTTCTGTCTGTCTCAGAATCTTCTCTGCTGTCACTCTGTGCTTCTTCTTGTTCTCGGCCTGTCTGCCTGTCTGCCTGTCTGCCTGTCTGCTTAAGCCTTATATGTTATGAACGCCAAGCTAAAGACTTAGGATATACTGTGCCATCAGAAAGTATTCAGACCCCTTGACTTTTTCTACATTTTGTTACGTTACAGCTCAAAAATTAATGAAATAAAAAAAAGTCCTAAGCAATCTACACACAATACCGCATAATGACAAAGCGAAAACAGGTTTTAGAAACTTTTGCAAGGTATTAAATATTAAAAACAGAAATTCCTTATTTACATAGGTATTCAGACCTTTTGCGATGAGACTCTAAATTGAGCTCAGGTGTATCCTGTTTCCATTGATCTTCCTTGAGATATTTCTAAAACTTGATTGGAGTCCACCTGTGGTAAATTTAATTGATTGGATGTGATTTGGAAAGGCACATACCTGTCAATATAAGGTCCGACAGTTGACAGTGCATGTCAGAGCAAAAACCAAGCTATGAGGTCGAAGGAATTGCCCGTAGAGCTCCGAGAAGGGTAACAAAAAATATCTGCAGCATTGAAGATCCCGAAGAACACAGTGGCCTCCATCATTCTTAAATGGAAGAAGTTTGGAACCACCAAGACTCTTCCTAGAGCTGGTCGCCTGGCCAAACTGAGCATTCGGGGAGTAGGGCTTTGGTAAGGGAGGTGACCAAGAACCCAATGGTCACTCTGACAGAGCTCTAGAGTTCCTCTGTGGAGATGGGAGAACCTTCCAGAAGGACAATCATCTCTGCAGCATTCCACCAATCAGGCCTTTATGGTAGAGTGGCCAGATGGAAGCCACTCCTTAGTAAAAGGCACGAAAACCTGCTTGTAGTTTGCCAAAAGGCACCTAAAGACTCTCAGACCATGAGAAACAAGATTCTCTGGTCTGATGAAACCAAGACTGAACTCTTTGGCCTGAACTCCAAGCGTCACGTCTGGAGGAAACCTGGCACCATCCCTACGGTGAAGTATGGTGATGGCAGCATCATGCTGTGGGGATTTGTTTCAGCGGCAGAGACTGGGAGACTAGGCAGAAGCTTTCATTACAGGAATCATAAGGATAATGCACTTTACTGTTTGATCAAATCATAGTTTTAGCCGCCCAAAAAAATAGGATGTTTTGAGTGAGGTGACAAGATAGAATGCACTTTTTTCTGCATTTTACAGGCACCCTTTCCGAGTGGGAGCAGGTCTCTTTGCTGATGTCGCGTTGCACTTTGACCTCAACTAAGCCTAACAGAAAACAGGGCCTGCCCATCTTGCTAGGGGGGCCGACCAATGCCCACTGACCAGCCAAAGTCTCATTATAGATTAATATAAGAGAGAAGTTGCACAAAAATAATAAAATGAAACTTAACATGCCCGTGGGCCATGTCACCTGTTTCTCTTTATATATATATATATATAAAAAATGTGTCTCTGTCTTTATTTTTTATTTAATCTTTATTTAACTAGGCAAGTAGGTTAAGAACAAATTCTAATTTACAATGACGGCCTATCAAAAGACAAAAGGCCTCCTGCGTGGATGGGGGCTGGGATTAAAAATGAAAAACAAATTATAATAAAGATATAGGACAAAACACACATCACGACAAGAGAGACAACACAACACTACATAAAGAGAGACCTAAGACAACAACATAGCAAGGCAGCAACACATGACAACACAGCATGGTAGCAACACAACATGACAACAACATGGTAGCAACACAACATGGTAGCAGCACAAAACATGGTACAAACATTATTGGGCACAGACAACAGCACAAAGGGCAAGAAGGTAGAGACAACAATACATCACGCAAAACAGCCACAACTGTCAGTAAGAGTGTCCATGATTGAGTCTTTGAATGAAGAGATTGAGATAAAACTGTTCAGTTTGAGTGTTTGTTGCAGCTTGTTCCAGTCGCTAGCTGCAGCAAACTGAAAAGACGAGCGACCCAGGGATGTGTGTGCTTTGGGGACCTTTAACAGAATGTGACTGGCAGAACGGGTGTTGTATGTGGAGGATGAAGGCTGCAGTAGATATCTCAGATAGGAGGGAGTGAGGCATAAGAGGGTTTTATAAATAAGCATCAACCAGTGGGTCTTGCGACGGGTATACAGAGATGACCAGGTTACAGAGGAGTATAGAGTGCAGTGATGTGTCCTATAAGGAGCATTGGTGGCAAATCTGATGGCCGAATGGTAAAGAACATCTAGCTGCTCGAGAGCACCCTTACCTGCCGATCTATAAATGATGTCTCCGTAATCTAGCATGGGTAGGATGGTCATCTGAATCAGGATTAGTTTGGCAGCTGGGGTGAAAGAGGAGCGATTTACGATAGAGGAAACCAAGTCTAGATTTAACTGCAGCTTTGATATGTGCTGAGAGAAGGACAGTGTACCGTCGAGCCATACTCCCAAGTACTTGTATGAGGTGACTACCTCAATCTCTAAACCCTCTGACCACTCAACAAAAAAATGGTCCAGACTGTTTGGAATTACCAGATGGCCAATCCTCCCCTGGGTTCCTCAGACAATCCTTGTTTTCTTCTGCTCCATCAGTAAATCACTCATCTAACCACAGAGCCTTCTCTTCTTCAGGATGCTTCACTCTGAGCAACAGTACAGAGACGTAACAGAGTTCCTCATACTCACCAGCAAAAAGAACCAATTTCCAGATATATTCAACTGATGGCCTCGATACAAAAATGCATGCTGAGCTCTTTAGCAAAGGGAGTGTACAAAAACAAAACAAAAGATACTAAATATTTTACACATTTGCCATGACCCGTAAAAATGTTATGGGAAGCGGATATGTAAACACACCTAGAGTCAACCTCACATCTCTCCATTCCAGGCTTATGCTGTGGTTGCAAATGGATTAATAATTCATAAAATAACGTGATGAATAATTTATAATATGACAATTAATAATGTGTTGGAGGTTTCCCGCTGAGAGTTTAAGATGGTCATGCAAAGGATCATTTAGTTATTTGATTTAGAATTTTAGGAACCATTTAGGTATAAAAATATTTTAATAAATTGATTGAAACATTGAATTTGGCCTTACTGCTAAGGAGCTCATAGAAACTCATTGAATAACAGATTTATACATCTGTTATACATTTATACAACGTCCTTTTGATTTATTTTTTGACTGTCTGTTTTTCCAAAGAATGAGTAGCTGTGTCCAAAATGTTGACTGGTGTTGTACGGCCAGAAGTAATTTAAACTGGTACCGAATCTCATGAGGCTTGTGGGCGTCCTACAGCAAAACAGGTGTGTATTAGTGCATTTGTATTTGCATTTATTAAGGATCCCCAAGGCAGCAGCTACTCTTTCTGGGGTCCAGCAACATTAACATGATTGGATAATAGGAAAATAGCCTAACCAGCTCTGCTGGCAACAATTTCATTATGCAGGTGTTGTACACACGTCATGTAACTTTAGCTAACGAGCCAGCCAGCTAACGTTAACTAGTTAAACAACAATGAACAGTGCCCACAATGCCACAGTGCTGGGAGCTAACCAACCAGGTTCAATGTTAGCTAGCTAACATTAGGCTCTAACTAGAAAAGCAAACGGCTCTGGAATACGAATAATAACGTCAGCTAAGGAACCAGCCAGCTAACGTTAGCTAGCTAGCTAACAGTACAATTTAGCTTAAGACATATAGCTAGCTAGGTAAACAATAAACCTAGCTATGTAAATAAAGTGTAAGTTCACACACGTCACGTAACGTTAGCTAACGAGCCAGCCAGCTAATGTTAGCTAGTTAAACAACAATGAACAGTGCCAACAATGTCACATTGCTGGGAGCTAACCAACCAGGTTCAATGTTAGCTAGCTAACGTTAGGCTCTCATTAGCTAGCTATCAGTAAATGTTTAGCTTGAAATTAAATTAAAATTAGAAACGTGTAACATCTGAAAATGTAGCTAGCTAACGCTAGACTATCTTATCTGTATACATCATCATGCATGATGGACGCATCTCCCTGTCAGGAATGCCATACCACGGTTGCCCTTAGTTCGAAGATGTAATCCGGAGCCAGGTATTTTCTCCATCTCTTTAGCTAACAAACTCTAGCTTTCATTCAAAACTCGATCCTTCAGAAAGTGGAGAGCAATACTTATGCAGCTCCACTACACAATACATTTTTTTTAAAGCTGCGTTCGACAGAATTACCAACACAGACTGATGAGGTCAAATAGACAGAATCCTTTTATATGGCAGACCAATCCGAACTCATCTCTCGGCATGTCCAGCCCACTCATTATCTCAGCCAATCGTGGCTAGTGGGAAGGTTGTTGACTTTTTCTGTGGCTAAACCAACGTAATTTAACAATTGTATTTGTATTTACAGATGGCATACAAGTTTGTTTTTAAGGCACATGAAAGTTCACTTGTTCAAGGAGATATTTCTGCCAAAAAAACGCATTTTGATCCCAAATTTTTTTTTACGTTCAAACGGCTCTCCTGTGAAGTCATGACTTGCGACATACGCCTAGTTTCCTGAATCTTGTTACAGATGTGGAAGACCACCATTGGCGGATGCAGTGGCTTGTAAATATACAACATCCAATATATAATATCCAATATACCGCCTCCAATATACAGGTATACTAAGTCAAAGTATGCATTAGAATAATAAAAACATTCCCGTCAAAATCTGTCTGTTTAAGATAGAGATTGCGTGGGCTGGAGGTTGTATATTGCAGGTTGTATATTGCAGGTTATATATTGCAGGTTATATATTGCAGGTTATATATTGTAAGTTGTATATTGCAGGTTATATATTGGAGGTTGTATATATTGGAGGTTGTATATTGCAGGTTTTATATTGGAGGTTGTATATTGGAGGGGTATATTGGATGTTATATATTGCAGGTTATATATTGTAGGTTATATATTGCAGGCTGTATAATGCAGGTTGTATATTGCAGGTTATATATTGGAGGTTGTATATAGCAGGTTATATATTGCAGGTTGTATATTGGAGGTTGTATATTGGAAGATATATATTGGAGGTTGTATATTGGAAGATATATATTGCAGGTTGTATATTGGAGGTTATATATTGGAGGTTGTATATTAGATGGTATATATTGCATGTTGTATATCGGCGGTTATATATTGCAGGTTGTATATTGCAGGTTGTATATTGGAATTTATATATTGGAGGTTGTATATTAGATGTTATATATTGCAGGTTGTATATTGGAGGTTATATATTGCAGGTTGTATATTGGAGGTTATATATTGGAGATTATATATTGCAGGTTGTATATTGCAGGTTATATATTGGAGGTTGTATATTAGATGTTATATATTGCAGGTTGTATATTGGAGGTTATATATTGCAGGTTGTATATTGCAGGTTGTATATTGGAGGTTGTATATTGCAGGTTGTATATTGCAGGTTGTATATTGGAGGTTATATATTGCAGGTTATATATTGCAGGTTGTATATTAGATGTTATATATTGCAGGTTGTATATTGCAGGTTGTATATTGCAGGTTATATATTGCAGGTTGTATATTGGAGGTTATATATTGCAGGTTGTATATTGCAGGTTGTATATTGGAGGTTGTATATTAGATGTTATATATTGCAGGTTGTATATTGCAGGTTGTATATTGGAGGTTGTATATTGGAGGTTATATATTGCAGGTTGTATATTGCAGGTTGTATATTGGAGGTTGTATATTAGATGTTATATATTGCAGGTTGTATATTGCAGGTTGTATATTAGATGTTATATATTGCAGGTTGTATATTGCAGGTTGTATATTGCAGGTTGTTGTAACGGCGTTCCTCTCTCTCTTCATAAGAAGAGGAGGAGTAGTGATCGAGCCAAGGCGCAGCGGGTTGTGAAAACATGAGTTTTATTTATAAGACAAAACGAAACAAACTATACTTGAATAAACTAACAAAATAACAAAACGAAAATAGACAGACTAGTACGACGAACTGACATAACACACGCAGAACGAACGAACAAGTACTTACTACAAAAACGCACGAACAAACCGAAACAATCCCGTTATGGTGTAACATCGACACAGACACAGGAGACAATCACCCACAACGAACACTGTGACAACGCCTACCTAAATATGACTCTTAATTAGAGGAACGCCAAACACCTGCCTCTAATTAAGAGCCATACCAGGCAACCCAAAACCAACACAGAAACAGAAAACATAGAATGCCCACCCAACCTCACGTCCTGACCAACTAACACACATAACAACTAACATAAATAGGTCAGGAACGTGACATTACCCCCCCCATAAGGTGCGAACTCCGGGCGCACCAGCACAAAGTCTAGGGGAGGGTCTGGGTGGGCATCTAACCACGGTGGTGGCTCAGGCTCCGGGCGAGGTCCCCACCCCACCATAATCCATCCTAGCTTCCATCTCCCTCTAAGAATGTCCACCCTCCTTTTACCCCCACAAAATCTTCTTAGTATCATCACTGATAGGGACAGCACCGGGACAGAGAGATAGATCAAGACAGAGGGATAGATAAGAATATAGAGGTAGATCAAGATAGAGAGGGAGATAATGATAGAGGGGCAACTCCGGACTGAAAGGCAGCTCCGGACAGAGACACTGCTCTGGACTGATGGGCAGTTCTGGGTATATAGCCGTTTCAGGCTGAAGGACAGCTCATGGCTGACTGACGAATCTGGACGCTCATGGCTGGCTGACGGCTCTCGACGCTCATGGCTGGCTGACGGCTCTCGACGCTCATGGCTGGCTGACGGCTCTCGACGCTCATGGCTGGCTGACGGCTCTTGACGCTCATGGCTCTCTGACGGCTCTCGACGCTCATGGCTCTCTGACGGCTCTCGACGCTCATGGCTCTCTGACGGCTCTGGCTGCTTATGGCTCGCTGGCGGCTCTGGCAGATCCTGTCTGGTTGGCGGCTCTGGCAGGTCCTGTCTGGTTGGCGGCTCTGGCAGGTCCTGTCTGGTTGGCGGCTCTGGCAGGTCCTGTCTGGTTGGCGGCTCTGGCAGATCCTGTCTGGTTGGCGGCTCTGGCAGATCCTGTCTGGTTGGCGGCTCTGGCAGATCCTGTCTAGTTAGCGGCTCTAGCGGCTCCTGTCTGGCGGGCGGCTCTAGCGGCTCCTGTCTGGCGGGCGGCTCTAGCGGCTCCTGTCTGGCGGGCGGCTCTGTAGGCTCATGGCAGACGGGCGGCTTTGCAGGCTCATGGCAGACGGGCGGCTTTGCAGGCTCATGGCAGACGGATGGCTCAGACGGCGCTGGGGAGACGGATGGCTCAGATGGCGCTGGGGAGACGGATGGCTCAGATGGCGCTGGGGAGACGGATGGCTCAGATGGCGCTGGGGAGACGGATGGCTCAGATGGCGCTGGGGAGACGGATGGCTCTGGCCGGATAAGGCGCACTGTAGACCTGGTGCGTGGTGCCGGAACTGGAGCCACCGGGCTAAGGATACGCACCTTCCTACTAGTGCGGGGAGCAGGGACAGGGCACACTGTACTCTCAAAGCCCACTCTATACCTGATGCGAGGTACCGGCACTAGTGACACCGGCTGAGGACAAGCACATCAGGATTAGTAGGGGGAGAAGATACAGTGTGTACAGGGCTCTGGAGACGCACAGGAGGCTTAGTGCGTGGTGCCGGAACTGGAGGCACCGGGCTAGATACACGCACTACAGGGAGAGTGTGTGGAGGAGGAACTGGGCTCAGGAGACGCACTGGTAGCCTAGTGCGTAGTGTAGGCACTGTAGGTACTAGGCTGGGGCGGGGAGGTGGCGCCGGAAATACCGGACCGTGGAGGCGTACTGGCACTCTTGAGCATTGAGCCTGCCCAACCTTACCTGGTTGAATGCTCCCGGTCGCCCGACCAGTGCGCCTATGTAGGCGAACCGGGGAAACCATGCGTAAGGCAGGTGCCATGTATGCCGGCCCGAGGAGACGCACTGGAGACCAGACGCGTTGAGCCGGCCTCATGACACCTGGCTCAATACCCAATCTAGCCCTACCAGTGCGGGGAGGTGGAATAACCCGCACTGGGCTATGCACTCGTACAGGAGACACCGTGCGCTCTACTGCGTAACACGACGCCTGCCCGTACTCCCGCTCTCCACGGTAAGCCTGGGAAGTGGGCGCAGGTCTCCTACCTGCCCTTGGCCCACCACCTCTTAGCCCCCCCCCAATAAATTTTTGGGTGTTACTCACGGGCTTTTTGGGCTTCCGTGCCAGACGCGTTCCCTCATAACACCGGTTCCTCTCTCCGGTAGCCTCTGCTCTCCTCAGTGCCTCCAGCTGTTCCCATGGGAGGCGATCCCTACCAGCCAGGATCTCCTCCCATGTGTAGCAACCCTTTCCGTCCAATATATCGTCCCATGTCCATTGCTCCTTCTTTTCCTGTCCCTTACTCCGTTTACTCCGCTGCTTGGCTCTGGTATGGTGGGTGATTCTGTAACGGCGATCCTCCTCCTCTTCAACTTCGGAAGAGGAGGAGTATTGAGGGAACCAAGGCGCAGCGAAGTTTGAACACATATTTATTTAACAAAACAAGAAAACGGTCGTGAAACTAAATAAACGATGTGCACACACAGGCTACAAACGTTTAACATAGACACGAACTTGAATAAACTAACAAAACAACAAAACGGTGTAGACAGACCTATACGACGAACTTACATCAAAACAAGAAGAACCCACGAAATAGGAAACAGACTACACAAACCGAACAAACCGTAACAGTCCCGTATGGTGCAAACAATACACAGACACGGAAGACAATCACCCACAACGAACACTGTGACAACGCCTACCTAAATATGACTCTTAATTAGAGGAACGCCAAACACCTGCCTCTAATTAAGAGCCATACCAGGCAACCCAAAACCAACACAGAAACAGAAAACATAGAATGCCCACCCAACCTCACGTCCTGACCAACTAACACACATAACAACTAACATAAATAGGTCAGGAACGTGACAGTTGTATATTAGATGTTATATATTGCAGGTTATATATTGGAGGTTATATATTGGAGGTTATATATTGGAGGTTAAATATTGCAGGTTGTATATTGGAGGTTGTATATTGGAGGTTATATATTGGAGGTTGTATATTGGAGGTTATATATTGGAGGTTATATATTGGAGGTTATATATTGCAGGTTGTATATTGCAGGTTGTATATTGGAGGTTGTATATTGGAGATTCTATATTGGAGGTTATATATTGCAGGTTGTATATTGCAGGTTGTATATTAGATGTTATATATTGCAGGTTGTATATTCAAGGTTGTATATTAGATGTTATATATTGGAGGTTATATATTGCAGGTTGTATATTAGATGTTATATATTGCAGGTTGTATATTGCAGGTTGTATATTAGATGTTATATATTGCAGGTTGTATATTGGAGGTTATATATTGGAGGTTATACATTGGAGGTTATATATTGCAGGTTGTATATTGGAGGTTGTATATTGGAGGTTGTATATTGGAGGTTGTATATTGCAGGTTGTATATTGGAGGTTGTATATTGGAGGTTACATATTGCAGGTTGTAGATTGCAGGTTGTATATTAGATGTTATATATTGCAGGTTGTATATTGGAGGTTATATATTGGAGGTTATATATTGGAGGTTATATATTACAGGTTGTATATTGGAGGTTGTATATTGGAGGTTATTTATTGCAGGTTGTATATTGCAGGTTGTATATTGGAGGTTGTATATTAGATGTTATATATTGCAGGTTGTATATTGGAGGTTATATATTGGAGGTTATATATTGCAGGTTGTATATTGGAGGTTATATATTGCAGGTTGTATATTGGAGGTTGTATATTGCAGGTTGTATATTGGAGGTTATATATTGGAGGTTATATATTGCATGTTGTATATGGCAGGTTATATATTGGAGGTTATATATTGGAGGTTGTATATAGCAGGTTATATATTGCAGGTTGTATATTGGAGGTTGTATATTGGAGGATATATATTGCAGGTTGTATATTGGAGGTTATATATTGGAGGTTGTATATTAGATGGTATATATTGCATGTTGTATATCGGAGGTTATATATTGCAGGTTGTATATTGCAGGTTGTATATTGGAATTTATATATTGGAGGTTGTATATTAGATGTTTTATATTGCAGGTTGTATATTGGAGGTTATATATTGCAGGTTGTATATTGGAGGTTATATATTGGAGATTATATATTGCAGGTTGTATATTGCAGGTTGTATATTAGATGTTATATATTGCAGGTTGTATATTGGAGGTTATAAATTGCAGGTTGTATATTAGATGTTATATATTGCAGGTTGTATATTGGAGGTTGTATATTAGATGTTATATATTGCAGGTTATATATTGCAGGTTGTATATTAGATGTTATATATTGCAGGTTATATATTGGAGGTTATATATTGGAGGTTATATATTGGAGGTTATATATTGCAGGTTGTATATTGGAGGTTGTATATTGGAGGTTATATATTGCAGGTTGTATATTGGAGGTTATATATTGGAGGTTATATATTGGAGATAATATATTGCAGGTTGTATTTTGGAGGTTGTATATTGGAGGTTGTAAATTGGAGGTTATATATAGCAGGTTGTATATTGCAGGTTGTATATTAGATGTTATATATTGCAGGTTGTATATTGGAGGTTGTATATTAGATGTTATATATTGCAGGTTGTATATTGCAGGTTGTATATTAGATGTTATATATTGCAGGTTGTATATTGCAGGTTGTATATTAGATGTTATATATTGCAGGTTGTATATTGGAGGTTGTATATTAGATGTTATATATTGCAGGTTGTATATTGCAGGTTGTATATTAGATGTTATATATTGAAGGTTGTATATTGGAGATTATATATTGGAGGTTATATATTGGAGGTTTTATATTGCAGGTTGTATATTGGAGGTTATATATTGGAGGTTATATATTGCAGGTTGTATATTGGAGGTTATATATTGCAGGTTGTATATTGGAGGTTGTATATTGCAGGTTGTATATTGGAGGTTATATATTGGAGGTTATATATTGCATGTTGTATATGGCAGGTTATATATTGCAGGTTGTATATTGCAGGTTGTATATTGGAGGTTATATATTGCAGTTTGTATATTCGATGTTATATATTGCAGGTTGTATATTGGAGGTTATATATTGGAGGTTATATATTGCATGTTGTATATTGCAGGTCATATATTGCAGGTTGTATATTGGAGGTTGTATATTGCAGGTTGTATATTGGAGGTTATATATTGCAGGTTGTATATTGGAGGTTATATATTGGAGGTTATATATTGCAGGTTGTATATTGGAGGTTATATATTGGAGGTTATATATTGCAGGTTGTATATTAGATGTTATATATTGGAGGTTGTATATTGGAGGTTGTATATTGCAGGTTATATATTGGAGGTTATATATTGCAGGTTGTATTTTGGAGGTTATATATTGGAGGTTATATATTGCAGGTTGTATATTGGAGGTTATATATTGGAGGTTGCATATTGCAGGTTGTATATTGGAGGTTATATATTGGAGGTTGTATATTGGAGGTTATATATTGCAGGTTATATATTGCAGGTTTTATATTGCAAGTTGTATATTGCAGGTTGTATATTGCAGGTTATATATTGCAGGTTATATATTGGAGGTTATATATTGCAAGTTGTATATTGGAGGTTATATATTGCAAGTTGTATATTGCAGGTTGTATATTGCAGGTTATATATTGCAGGTTATATATTGGAGGTTATATATTGCAGGTTATATATTGCAGGTTGTATATTGCAAGTTGTATATTGCAGGTTGTATATTGCAGGTTGTATATTGCAGGTTGTATATTGGAGGATTATATTAGATGTTATATATTGCAGGTTATATATTAGATGTTATATTTTGCAGGTTGTATATTAGATGTTATATATTGCAGGTTGTATATTAGATGTTACATATTGCAGGTTGTATATTAGATGTTATATATTGCAAGTTGTATATTGCAGGTTGTATATTGCAGGTTATATATTGCAGGTTGTATATTGGAGGTTGTATATTGGAGGTTGTATATTGCAGGTTATATATTGCAGGTTATATATTGCAGGTTGTATATTGCAGGTTATATATTGCAGGTTGTATATTGCAGGTTGTATATTAGATGTTATATATTGCAGGTTATATATTGCAGGTTGTATTTTGGATGTTATATATTGCAGGTTGTATATTGGAGGTTGTATATTGCAGGTTGTATATTAGATGATATATATTACAGGTTATATATTGCAGGTTATATATTGCAGGTTGTATATTAGATGTTATATATTGCCGGTTGTATATTGGAGGTTATATATTGCAGGTTATATATTGCAGGTTGTATATTGGAGGTTGTATATTGGAGGTTGTATATTGCAGGTTATATATTGCAGGATGTATATTGGATGTTATATATTGGAGGTTGTATATTGCAGGTTATATATTGCAGGTTATATATTGCAGGTTATATATTGGAGGTTATATATTGCAGGTTATATATTGCAGGTTGTATATTGGAGGTTATATATTGCAGGTTGTATATTGCAGGTTATATATTGGAGGTTATATATTGCAGGTTGTATATTGCAGGTTATATATTGGAGGTTGTATATTGCAGGTTATATATTGCAGGTTGTATATTGGAGGTTGTATATTGGAGGTTGTATATTAGATGTTATATATTGCACGTTGTATATTAGATGTTATATATTGGAGGTTGTATATTGCAGGTTATATATTGCAGGTTATATATTGCAGGTTGTATATTAGATGTTATATATTGGAGGTTGTATATTGGAGGTTATATATTGCAGGTTGTATATTAGATGTTATATGTTGCAGGTTGTATATTGGAGGTTGTATATTGGAGGTTATATATTGCAGGTTGTATATTAGATGTTATATATTGCAGGTTGTATATTAGATGTTATATATTGCAGGTTATATATTGCAGGTTGTATGTTGGAGGTTGTATATTGGAGGTTGTATATTGGAGGTTATATATTGCAGGTTATATATTGCAGGTTGTATATTGGAGGTTGTATATTAGATGTTATATATTGCAGGTTGTATATTAGATGTTATATTTTGCAGGTTGTATATTGGAGGATCTTGTGGAGACAGCAGGGCAGGAAGTGTAGTCAGTGCACAGTGAGGATAAGCCAGTCAGCAGGGTTGTCCTGTGAAGTGCACACTTTGTGTCACCATCAAACATTAAAATTAATTCTTAAATTAATTTTAAACAATGCACTTTGTCAGCCGTCCAATCTAAATCTAATTGCTGATGGCACAGCGTTAATAGTTTGGGAAGCAACTATTTAATAAAGGTGTTATTAAAATTATTTGTGCTCTTTTTTAAATACCGACTATTCAATATGCGCTCACTTTTCAGTACTTGTGTATTTTATGAGCGTGATTGAAATTCTTATTGTTAGATCTAACTTATAACTGTAATGATGTTTTACATTGTGTCATAGTGTCAACTCATATGGACAATGAGAAGTAAACATCTGTGACTGAAAACGCTTTGATTTGTTTTGAAAATGTGCATTATGACTTCCAGTCACGTGTTCAATGGAGTGGAACTCAAAAGGTAACTAATTGCAATGTTTACACAATTCTGTAGCTCACACTTCATTTCCCTGCCAAAAATAATTTGCAGTTTTCCAGTCTGTTGAGCTCGCTTTCCTCTACATACGGCAGACGGAGTTCAGTTCTGGCATGCAGTCTGTTCAAAGGGGCGGCCAGCCAGGGAAGACCTCAGAGAGAGAGGGGGGAGGGAAGGGGATGGGCGGCCAGGGAAGACCTCAGAGAGAGAGAGAGGAGGGAGGGGACGGCCGGCCAGGGAAGACCTCAGAGAGAGAGGAGGGAGGGGATGGGCGGCCAGGGAAGACCTCAGAGAGAGAGAGAGGAGGGAGAGGACGGCCGGCCAGGGAAGACCTCAGGGAGGAGAGAGAGAGAAGAAAGAGGGGGGAGGGGACGGCCAGCCAGGGAAAACCTCAAAGAGGAGAGAGAGAGAAGAGAGGGGGGAGGGGACGGCCAACCAGGGAAGACCTCAAAGAGGAGAGAGAGAGAAGAGAGGGGGGAGGGGACGGCCAACCAGGGAAGACCTCAAAGAGGAGAGAGAGAGAAGAGAGGGGGGAGGGGACGGCCAACCAGGGAAGACCTCAAAGAGGAGAGAGAGAGAAGAGAGGGGGGAGGGGACGGCCAACCAGGGAAGACCTCAAAGAGGAGAGAGAGAGAAGAGAGGGGGGAGGGGACGGCCAACCAGGGAAGACCTCAAAGAGGAGAGAGAGAGAAGAGAGGGGGGAGGGGACGGCCAGCCAGGGAAAACCTCAAAGAGGAGAGAGAGAGAAGAGAGAGAGAGGGGAGAGCGAAGGGGACAGCCAGCCAGGGAAGACCTCAGAGAGAGAGAGGAGAGAGAGAGGGGAGAGCGGAGGGGACAGCCAGCCAGGGAAGACCTCAGAGAGAGAGAAGAGAGAGGGGGGAGGGGACAGCCAGCCAGGGAAGACCTCAGAGAGAGAGAAGAGAGAGGGGGGAGGGGACGGCCAGCCAGGGACGACCTCAGAGAGCGAGAGAGGAGAGAGAGAGGGGAGAGCAGAGGGGACAGCCAGCCAGGGAAGACCTCAAAGAGGAGAGAGAGAGAAGAGAGGGGGGAGGGGACGGCCAACCAGGGAAGACCTCAAAGAGGAGAGAGAGAGAAGAGAGGGGGGAGGGGACGGCCAACCAGGGAAGACCGCCTGATATCCCTCTTGTGGTGCGGGGGCTGTGCTTTGGCAAAGCGGGTGGGGTTATATCCTTCCTGTTTGGCCATGTCCGGGGGTATCATCGGATGGGGCCACAGTGTCTCCTGACCCCTCCTGTCTCAGCCTCCAGTATTTATGCTGCAGTAGTTTATGTGTCGGGGGGCTAGGGTCAGTTGGTTATATCTGGAGTACTTCTCCTGTCTTATCCGGTGTCCTGTGTGAATTTAAGTATGCTCTCTCTAATTCTCTCCATCTCTCTTTCTTTCTCTCTCTCTCGGAGGACCTGAGCCCTAGGACTATGCGTCAGGACTACCGGGCATGATGACTCCTTGCTGTCCCCAGTCCACCTGGCCTTGCTGCTGTTCCAGTTTCAACTGTTCTGCCTGCGGCTATGGAACCCTGACCTGTCCACCGGACGTACTACCTGTCCCAGACCTGCTGTTTTCAACTCTCTAGAGACCGCAGGAGCGGTAGAGATACTCTTAATTATTGGCTATGAAAAGCCAACTGACATTTACTCCTGATTATTATTATTTGACCATGCTGGTCATTTATGAACATTTGAACATCTTGGCCATGTTCTGTTATAATCTCCACCCGACACAGCCAGAAGAGGACTGGCCACCCCTCATAGCCTGGTTCCTCTCTAGGTTTCTTCCTAGGTTTAAGCCTTTCTAGGGAGTTTTTCCTAGCCACCGTGCTTCTACACCTGCATTGCTTGCTGTTTGGGGTTTTAGGCTGGGTTTCTGTACAGCACTTCGAGATATTAGCTGATGTACGAAGGGCTATATAAAATAAACTTGATTTGATTTGACCTCAGAGAGAGAGAGAGGAGAGAGAGAGTGGAGAGCGAATGGGACAGCCAGCCAGGGAAGACCTCAGAGAGAGAGGGGGGAGGGGACGGCCAGCCAGGGACGACCTCAGAGAGAGAGAGGAGAGAGGGAAGGGGGAGGGGGCAGTATGACAGAGCTGGACCCCTGCTGCTGTTCTCCGTAGGCTCCTTTAATCAACCTGTCAGTATTGGTTTGGGTACACACCTATGATCACCCTACCCAGTCTCCTAGCTATTACCTCGGGTTCAGATCAATTTGGATCATATCACAACCTAAAGCTAGGTTGATGATGACCCCCCCAGTCCTAACCCACTGGGCACACGCTGGTTGAATCAATGTTGTTTCCACGTAATTTCAACGAAATAACTTGAACCAACGTGGAATAGTTGAATTGATGTCTTTGCCCAGTGGTAAGGGGCCCCTGAGTGGTTTCTACTTGCTCAGCACTCAAATATCTGACTAAACAGTTTTCTGAGTACTGGAATTTGCCAGGTAAGTAGTTGCTTATTGAGGTCTTATTACACCCACATTTGGGTCGCTGCCCCTGAGACCTGAACAGGTCATTACTTTCCTTTCAACCTACACCCAGGGTTAATGTACATCGTGCTCATACTCTAACATGCCTAAAAAGCAGACGTACATCTACTCATAGACTGTTCTCTCTGCTACCGCATGGCAAGCGGTACCGGAGCGCCAAATCTACTCATAGACTGTTCTCTCTGCTACCGCACGGCAAGCGGTACCAGAGCGCCAAATCTAGTCATAGACTGTTCTCTCTGCTACCGCACGGCAAGCGGTACCAGAGCGCCAAATCTAGTCATAGACTGTTCTCTCTGCTACCGCACGGCAAGCGGTACCAGAGCGCCAAATCTACTCATAGACTGTTCTCTCTGCTACCGCACGGCAAGCGGTACCGGAGCGCCAAATCTACTCATAGACTGTTCTCTCTGCTACCGCACGGCAAGCGGTACCGGAGCGCCAAATCTACTCATAGACTGTTCTCTCTGCTACCGCACGGCAAGCGGTACCGGAGCGCCAAATCTAGTCATAGACTGTTCTCTCTGCTACCGCACGGCAAGCGGTTTCACCATAAGACTACTGAACATCTAATCAAATGGCTACCCAGACTATTTACATTGCCCCCCCTCTTTTACACCGCTGCTACTCTCTGTTATTATCATCTATGCACAGTCACTTTAATAACTCTGCCTACATGTACATATTACCTCAATTACCTCGACTAACCGGTGCCTCAATGTGCAACATTGACTCTGTACCCCCTGTATATTGCCTCGCTATTGTCTACTACACCTGTTGTATTCAGCATTTCACTGTGAGGTCTACTACACTTGATGTATTCAGCATTTCACTGTAAGGTCTACTACACCTGTTGTATTCAGCATTTCACTGTAAGGTCTACTACACCTGTTGTATTCAGCATTTCACTGTAAGGTCTACTACACCTGTTGTATTCAGCATTTCACTGTAAGGTCTACTACACCTGTTGTATTCAGCATTTCACTGTAAGGTCTACTACACCTGTTGTATTCAGCATTTCACTGTAAGGTCTACTACACCTGTTGTATTCAGCATTTCACTGTAAGGTCTACCACACCTGTTGTATTCAGCATTTCACTGTAAGGTCTACTACACCTGTTGTATTCAGCATTTCACTGCAAGGTCTACTACACCCGTTGTATTCAGCATTTCACTGTAAGGTCTACTACACCTGTTGTATTCAGCATTTGATTTGATTTGATTTGATTTGATTTGATTTGACGATCAAAGGTATGTGGACACCTGCTCGTCGAACATCTCATTCCAAAATCATGGGTATTAATATGGAGTTGGTTCCCCCTTTGCTGCTATAACAGCCTCCACTCCTCTGGGAAAGCTTTCCTCTAGATGATGGAACATTCCTGCAGGGACTTTCTTCCATTCAGCCACAAGACCATTAGTGAGGTCATGCACTGATGTTGGGCGATTAGGCCTGGCTCTCAGTCGGCGTTCCAATGGGCGATTAGGCCTGGCTCGCAGTCGGCGTTCCAATGGGCGATTAGGCCTGGCTCGCAGTCGGCGTTCCAATGGGCGATTAGGCCTGGCTCTCGGTCGGCGTTCCAATGGGCGATTAGGCCTGGCTCGCAGTCGGCGTTCCAATGAGCGATTAGGCCTGGCTTGTAGTCGGCGTTCCAATGGGCGATTAGGCCTGGCTCGTAGTCGGCGTTCCAATGGACGATTAGGCCTGGCTTGCAGTCGGCGTTCCAATGGGCGATTAGGCCTGGCTCTCAGTCGGCGTTCCAATGGGCGATTAGGCCTGGCTCGCAGTCGGCGTTCCAATGGGCGATTAGGCCTGGCTCGCAGTCGGCGTTCCAATGGGCGATTAGGCCTGGCTCGTAGTCGGCGTTCCAATGGGCGATTAGGCCTGGCTCTCAGTCGGCGTTCCAATGGACGATTAGGCCTGGCTCGCAGTCGGCGTTCCAATGGGCGATTAGGCCTGGCTCGTAGTCGGCGTTCCAATGGGCGATTAGGCCTGGCTCGCAGTCGGCGTTCCAATGGGCGATTAGGCCTGGCTCGTAGTCGGCGTTCCAATGGGCGATTAGGCCTGGCTCGCCGTCGGCGTTCCAATGGGCGATTAGGCCTGGCTCGCAGTCGGTGTTCCAATGGGCGATTAGGCCTGGCTCGCAGTCGGCGTTCCAATGGGCGATTAGGCCTGGCTCGTAGTCGGCGTTCCAATGGGCGATTAGGCCTGGCTCTCAGTCGGCGTTCCAATGGACGATTAGGCCTGGCTCGCAGTCGGCGTTCCAATGGGCGATTAGGCCTGGCTCGTAGTCGGCGTTCCAATGGGCGATTAGGCCTGGCTCGCAGTCGGCGTTCCAATGGGCGATTAGGCCTGGCTCGTAGTCGGCGTTCCAATGGGCGATTAGGCCTGGCTCGCCGTCGGCGTTCCAATGGGCGATTAGGCCTGGCTCGCAGTCGGCGTTCCAATGGGCGATTAGGCCTGGCTCGTAGTCGGCGTTCCAATGGGCGATTAGGCCTGGCTCGCCGTCGGCGTTCCAATGGGCGATTAGGCCTGGCTCGCAGTCGGCGTTCCAATGGGCGATTAGGCCTGGCTCGCAGTCGGCGTTCCAATGGACGATTAGGCCTGGCTCGCAGTCGGCGTTCCAATGGAAGATTAGGCCTGGCTCTCAGTCGGCATTCCAATTCACCCCAAAGGTGTACGATGGGGTTGAGGTCAGGGCTCTGTGCAGGCCAGTCATGTTCTTCCACACCAATCTCGACAAACCATTTCTGTATGGACCTCACTTTGTGCACAGGGGGCATTGTCAAGAAACAGGAAAAGGCCTTCCCCAAACTGTGGCCACAAAGTTGGAAGCACAGAATGATCTAGAATGTTATTGTATGTTGTAGTGTTAAGATTTCCCTTCACTGGAACTAAGGGACCTAGCCCGAACCATGAAAACAGCCCCAGGAACAGGTGTTGCTGAAATAGCCGAATCCACTCATTTTGAAGGGGTGTCCACACACTTTTGTATATATAGTGTATGTATCCAAAGTTGACTCTGTGTATACACCAGCTAATGAGTTTCACTCCTGCCTTCATAATACACGGGTTATGGTACGATGCTCATTGGAAGACTGTGTAGGTCATCACTTCAGAGCATTGCAGATACCTACGTTGTGTAATATTTTCTAATTCTGCTTACTCCGCTAGCTACAGTAAATACACATGGATCCCAGGGTTCTCACAGTGGTGCTCCAGCCCGTTAGAGGAGACCAAGGTCAGTCGGTGTGCTCACGATGCTCCCCTAACGCTCCTGTCTGTCTCTGACCTGTTTTTATCACATCACATTCAAGTGGTTACACAATCTGTAAAACGTACTTTCAAGGTCTTTTTGGGACTAGGTTTCCACATTTTTTAATTTGATCAAATTTAATTAATCTAAATTTAATTCGATTTTATTTGACACTAAAATCTCTCCATGACAGGAATCTTTTGCGAGGATACTAAAGTACTTACTGAATACAAACTCATTACTTTCCCTTACTGTATAAATGAGGATGTTTTTTTTTACTACTCTTTTTTTCCAGAGTCGTCGTCGTCGTCGCGTGAATAGTCCCTCTAGAATTGAATGTCTTTGGGTAATTTCACACAAGCGTGATTTCTCCCTCCCAAAGCCATAATCTTGGTGCAGCCATGCAAGATGCCTGTGCCTCTGTGTGACTTAGCAGGCAGAGTGGAAAGGTATGTTCCTATTTCTGCTGACAGAACCAAATTGCGGATCAAAGCTGGATTCGTCCTCAAACATTTCACCAGGAGTGTTCTGCTTGTGTATTTATGTGTGTGTGTGTAATGTTTTTATGTGTGTCGTTTGTGTCTGAATAAGTAGTAGCATTTGCACTTGTGTTACAGACATACAGTATACTGAAAGCTGACATTGAAACAAATAACACATCTTGTTGATAGAGCTGCTCCTACAGTTTTTTACTCAAATTTAAATAGAATGTGATTAACGTTTTGTAGAAAGAAAGAAAATTAAAATCCTTGTTCCTCCTCTTACCAGTAGTGGCTATTGGAAACTTCCCCCAAAACTTTTTTTTCTCTCTGAAGAACCTCATGTCATGTGTTGCTGTCTGTCTGTCTGTCTGTCTGTCTGTCTGTCTGTCTGTCTGTCTGTCTGTCTGTCTGTCTGTCTGTCTGTCTGTCTGTCTGTCTGTCTGTCTCCCTCCTTGTTGCTTATTCAGATGTGTCTATCCTTGCTGCTGAACACGAGATGCTGTTCAGCAGAGATGCTGTTCAGGAGCGATGCTGTTCAGGAGAGATTGTCTTCAGGAGCGATGCTGTGCAGGAGAGATAGCGCTACGTTGGCTCAGTAGCAGGATTGTGTGAATCATTTCAGCCCTGTTCTGTGACTACGGCCCACTCAGCTCATCCCCTCATGCCTTTGTACCCAGAGCATTCCACAGCCCCTGCCTGGAAGGTACACTCATATGTGGAGACAAACAAGATTCTATTAATTTAACTCACTGCTCTGCTGCTTGTCGCTGTGTGTGTGTGTGTGTGTGTGTGTGTGTGTGTGTGTGTGTGTGTGTGTGTGTGTGTGTGTGTGTGTGTGTGTGTGTGTGTGTGTGTGTGTGGTGGGGGGGTTTCCAGGTAAAAGTACATTTCAATTTCCTCAATATACATTTCTGGGTTTGAATGGAAGTGCCATTTTTGTACACACACACACACACACACACACACACACACACACACACACACACACACACACACACACACACACACACACACACACACACACACACACACACACACACACACACACACACACACACACACACACACACACACACACACACACACACACACAGTCTCGTCTTCCTTGAGCAGTCTGCATACGGAATTGCACTTCCATTCAACAAATAAGCCTTTTCATGAGGAAATATGATCAGCTAATATGAATACAGATGGGCCCTATTAACATGATTTATGCCACAATTTGACATGTTGAAGATGAAGGACAGAAGGTATTCTACCCTGCATTAATATGTTATTCATATAAGCAGGCCATTTCCCCGTCTTTGATTACTATTTTACTGATTACACTGACAGCAGGGAGTCACACGATGCCGCTAATGCCCGATCCCCTTGTTTTTGCCATGTGCAGATCTATATGGAATTAGCCTGTACACCAAAAGGCATCATTACACACCAGCTCCAACTCATGAAGTCTCTCTCTGCATTGGATTCCAGACGATTCCAGCGGAAGCCTTATTTAAATGAGACGTGCAAAAAAAAAATACACTTCCCTGCTGCAACATCAAGAGTGCCGTAATCGCGGATCTTATAAAATAGCTTCCCAAAAGATTGGCGCAGAGAAGTAAACCATACGCACCTCTGCTGCTCCTTTCCCTTTGATAATCACCCCCTGTTAAGATCGCTCAATATTTCAGTCAAGAAAAAATAAAACAGAGGCGGGGGGGACGGGGGACGACGACTATTGCACACAAGATTTAGCAAGCAACAAGGAGTACCTTGTAAATAGAGGGTCTTATAAAATCATCACAACAAGGTGTTATACACTATATCCTCATTTAAATAGGTCTGATGTAATAGAACACGGAACACTACGTCTCTCCTTTATTAATCATGGGTTCCGTGTGTACTCAGTCCTCCGCCCCCTGTAGTGGGTAGAAAGGCAAACATCCAACCTGCATTCAATCAATCGGCATTAAGACCAGCTTCATTGCCTCCATCTAATGCACACCCACAAAGACAAACACACGGACAAGCACATGTCTAGATAGCTCAGTTCTCACAAATACTACTTCCTCTCGTGTTTTTTTTCTTCTCTTTTTTTTTTGGAGTGAAAGCAGAGCGAGAGGAATGAGAAAGAGAGTCAGCTCCATAAACAGGAGGCTCGTCGTTCCCTCAGCTGCCCAGCCTAAGGGCTCACAGCTGGGAGGCGCTTCTGCTCACCCCTGGGCCTCTCCTGGGGGGGTCAGCAATGCCTCAACATACGCTCCATATAGAACAGGAAGGGCCAACATTTAGACGGGATGTTTCAGGGCTATTAAGTAATGGATTCATTAAAATACCTATTTTGTGTCAAACACACCGAAAATATACTTTGAAATTGCTCTGAGCTCTTTTGTGTAATAATGCAAGTTCCCATATCAGAGTTGTGGGTGTAATGTGCACCTTTTATGCACCTCAAGGAAAATTGCGATGTTAAGCGGGAAGATTTTGACGCAAACTACATTGGGACCGTTACATTAGTAGCTTTAGAAACAAATGCAATGAAGCAGTTTCTTAGTGAAAAAACCCCCCCCAGGTACCCAAGCGTCTTACTTCACGTAATGATCCTTAATGATCTATAAATATATAAACTATGTAAGGCAACAAATGGAGTTCTTCATCCATGGACTTAGAGCCACCAGCGCTCCACTTAAAGATAAGCCCTCCAAATTCATAATGCAGCGCATGTGTCAGCACTGCTGGTAGGTCTCTGAAACAGTCATTAATATCAGTGAGAGATTGCTAATGAGGGTTAATCAGAACCTCTGCAGGATGCAAAATCATCGGTGCAAAACTGCTGAGGATGAGAGGAGATGGAGATTACAGAGGGAGATGTGATTGGGAGGGGAGTCCCAGGGATCTATAGGATTAATGACTTGATTATACCAAAACATGCATGGCCCAATTATTCTGATCTGTGATACAGAAGGGTGTTGTTGTAATAATTTGTTTATCTCTTGGTACGGCAATATCTGTGGGATGAAAGTGCACCGGTCTCTGTGGATGAAGGCAGAGTGAGAGTCACGTGGAGGTGTGAGAGATAAGGTCTCACTGTGGTCTTCTGAAGATATCATCACTAGATGACTCCAGAAGACCACAGTCAGACCTTATCATCAGTAGATTACTTAGGAAGACCACAGTGAGACTGCATAATAACTGCACTTACAGTTGACCTGGGCAGCTCTGGCCTGCCAGAAATTTGACAAACTGGCTTGTTAGAAACGTGGCATTCTATGACGGTGTCACGTTGAAAGTCACTGAGCTCTTCAGTAAGGTCATTCTACTGCCAATGTTTGTCTATGGAGATTGCATGGTGGTGTGCTCGATTTTCTATACCTGTCAGCAACGGTTGTGGCTGAAATAGCCAAAATCACTAATTTGAACGTGTGTCCACATACTTTTGTAATAATAGTGTAGTTCATTCTGAACTAGTGGAACATCACGTGTGATTAAGAGAAGACAGTCTGATGAGCTGTTAGTCCTCCAGTCCTCTCATGATGTCATGAGCTCTCTACACCGATCAAACATCAATGTAAGAAAATGACATGGATGTTTTCATCACAACACTAAAACTCTGAGACTTTAGTATTTGGTATTTATTAGGATCCCTATTAGCCGCTGCAAAAGCAGCAGCTACTCTTCCTGTGGTCCACATGAAACATGATATAATACATAGTACAGAACACTATTAGTCAAGGACTAAAATACGTACATCTAAAACGTCACACATAGCCTGCATGCTGTATCAGTACATACACACAATATCTAGGTGTAGTACATAGTACAATGAGAACAAGATATATAAAATGGTTGTGCCTCTTTACAGTGAGTACAAGAGTGTGCAAAGCTGTCATCAAGGCAAAGGGGGGCTACTTTGAAGATTCTTAAATATTAAATATTTTTTTTATTTTTTTATCACTTTTTTGGTTACTATATCATTCCATATGTGTTATTTCATAGTGTTGATGTCTTCACTATTATTCTACAATGTAGAAAATAGTACAAATAAATAAAAACCCTTGAATGAGTAGGTGTGTCCAAACTCTTGACTGGTCCTGTATATAAAATGGCTGTCTCTTCACAGTCACCTTTGTGCAGTAAGGTGTTCTCTTATCAGGTGTTATTGGTAGCTTGAGTTACCTGGGGTGGCAGAGAGCTCCATATAATCATGGCTCTTGTCACGCCCTGACCTTAGAGATCCCTATTATTCTCTATGTTTGGTTAGGTCAGGGTGTGACTCGGGTGGGAAAGTCTATGTTTTATATTTCTTTGTTTTGGGCGAGTGTGGTTCCCAATGAGAGGCAGCTGTCTATCGTTGTCTCTGATTGGGGATCATATATAAGTTGTCATTTTCCGTTTGGGTTTTGTGGGATTTTGTGTTTCGTGTCTGTACCTGACAGAACTTTCCTTTTCACTTTGGTTATTTTGTTTGAGTGTTTTTTGAAAATAAATATCATGAACACTTTCCACGCTGCGCTTTGGTCCACTCCTTACGACAAGAGACGTAACAGAAGATCCCACCAAAACAGACCAAGCAGCGTGGCCAGGATGAATGGACATGGGAGGAAATCCTGAATGGAGAAGGACCCTGGACGCGGGGGGGAGGCACACGGGGAGGGAGGCACACGGGGAGATTGGCGGAGTCAGGGTTTAGACCTGAGCCAACTCCCTGTGCTTACCGTGGGAAGCGTGTGACCGGTTAGGCACTGTGTTATGCGGTGATACGCACTGTGTCTCCAGTGCGCATTCACAGCCCGGTGTGCTCGTTGCTGGCTCCTCGCATTTGCCGTGCTAGAGTGGGCATTCAGCCAGGACTGATTGTGCCGGCTCAGCGCTCCTGGTCTCCGGTGCGTTTCTTCGTCCCAGGATATCCTGCGCCGGCTCTGCGCACTGTGTCTCCGGTGCGCCTCCACAGCCCAGTGCGTCCTGTGCCTGCTCCCCGCATTTGCCGGGCGAAAGTTAGCATCCAACCAGGACGGGTTGTGCCAGCTCTACGCTCGAGACCTCCAGTGCGCCTCCATGGCCCAGTGTATCCGGTGCCTGCTCCACGCACCAGGCTTCCAGTGCATCTCCCCAGTCCGGTGAGACCTGTTCCGGTTCCACGTACCAGGCCACCAGTGTGTCTCCCCAGTCTGGTAAGCCCTGTGGCAGCTCCAGGCACCAGGCTTCCAGTGCATCTCCCCAGTCCGCTGAGACCTGTTCCCGCTCCACGTACCAGGCCTCCAGTGTGTCTCCCCAGCCTGGTAAGCCCTGTGGCAGCTCCAGGCACCAGGCTTCCAGTGCATCTCCCCAGTCCGCTGAGACCTGTTCCGGCTCCACGTACCAGGCCTCCAGTGTGTCTCCCCAGGCCGGTGAGACCTGTTCCGGTTCCACGTACCAGGCCTCCAGTGTGTCTCCCCAGCCTGGTAAGCCCTGTGGCAGCTCCAGGCACCAGGCTTCCAGTACGTCTCCTCAGTCCGGTGAGACCTGTTCCGGCTCCACGTACGAAGCCTCCAGTGATGATCCATGGTCCGAAGCCTCCAGTGATGATCCATGATCCGAAGCCTCCAGTGATGATCCATGGCACAAAGCCTCCAGTGATGATCCATGGCCCGGAGCATCCAGTGATGATCCATGGTACGAAGCCTCCAGTGATGATCCATGGCCCGGAGCCTGTAGTGATAATCCATGGCACGAAGCCTCCAGTGATGATCCATGGCCCGGAGCCTGTAGCGACGATCCATGGCACGGAGCCTGCAGCGACGGTCTCCAGTCCGGAGCCTCCAGCGACGGTCCCCAGTCCGGAGCCTCTAGCGACGGTCCCCAGTCCGGAGCCTCCAGCGACGGTCAGCAGTCCGGAGTGTCCCCTCCTTGAAAGCGGCAGCTCTAGCCTTTAGCTTGGTGCGGATATTGCCTGTAATCCATGGCTTCTGGTTGGGATATGTATGTACTGTCACTGTGGGGACGACATCATCGATATACTTATTGATGAAGCCGGTGACTGAGGTGGTATACACGTCAATGCCATCAGATGAATCCCAGAACATATTCCAGTCTGTGCTAGCTTAGCTTAGTTTAGCTTAGCTTAGTATCCGTGCCATCTGAACACATCCGTATTGAGCGAGTCACTGGTATCTCCTGCTTTAGTTTTTGCTTGTAAGCAGGAATCAGGAGGATAGAATTATGGTCACATTTTCAGGAATCAAGGTAAGACCCAGATGCAGACACGTCGAATTTCCAATGGTTTAATATTCCAACAGGGGCAGGAAATAGACAGGTCAAGGCAGGCAGGGGTCAGTAAACCAGAGGTGGGGCAACGGTCCCAGACGGCAGACAGGCTCAGGGTCAGGGTAGGCAGAGGTCAACAATCCAGAGATGGGGCAAAGGTACAGGATGGCAGGCAGGCTCGGGGTCAGGGGCAGGCAGAGTAGTCAGGCAGGCGGGCGGGCTCAGAGTCAGGACAGGAAAGGGTCAAAACCAGGAGGGCGAGAAAATAAAAAAACAGGAAAGACTGGGAAAAGCAGGAGCTGAGAACAACAACGCTGGTTGACTCGACAAACAAGACGAACTGGCAACGGACAAACAGAGAACACAGGTATAAATACACCTGGGATAATGGGGAAGATGGGCGACACCTAGAGGGGGGTGGAGACAATCACAAGGACAAGTGAAACAGATCAGGGTGTGACACAGATTTGCCAAATTGTTTCTCTATGGTATAGTAGATCAGGGCGTGAATAGGGGGTGATCTAGTATTTCTATGTCTATGTTGTGTTCTAGTTTCTTTTTCTATGTTGGTGTTTTGTATTCCCAATTAGAGGCAGCTGGCAATCGTTGTCTCTAATTGGGGATCATATTTAAGTAGTTGTTTTTCCCACCTGTGTTTGTGGGATATTGTTTATGTGTAGTTGCATGTTAGCACTCCATTGTCGTCACGTTTCGTTAATTCTTTATTGTTTTGTTTTGTGTGTTTCACTGTTAAATATGTGGAAACCATATCGCGCTGCACCTTGGTCCGTTTCTACACACGGTCGTGACACAAATGGAGGGCGACAGAGAGCTTTGTGTGCGTCTCTGTGTGTGGAGTAAAGGTGGTCTAGAGTTTTTTTTTGCCCTCTGGTTGCACATGTGACATGCTGGTAGGAATGAGGTAAAACAGATAAAAATTGTCCTGCATTTAAAATCCCCGGGCCTCAAGGAGCACTGCATCTGGATGAGCATTTTCTTGTTTTCTCATGGTGGTATACAGCTCGTTGAGTGCGGTCTTAGTGCCAGCATCGGTTTGTGGTGGTAAATAGACAGCTACGAAAAATATAGATGAAAACTCTCTTGGCAGATAGTGTGGTCTCCTGCTTATTATGATGTACTCTACCACAGTTGAGCAAAACCTTGAGACAAATTTAATATTAGAGACACCAGCTGTTATTGACAAATAGACACAAATCACCACCCCTCTTCTTAACAGAGGTAGATGTTCTGTCTTGCCAATGCACAGAAAACCCAACCAGCTGTATATAATGCATGTCCTCGTTCAGCCAGGACTATGTGACACATAAGATATTACAGATTTGAATGTCCTGTTGGTAGGATAGTCTCGAACGGAGCTCATACTGTTTATTCTCCAGTGATTGCACGTTGGCTAATAGGACAGATGGTAGAGGCAGATTACCCACTCGCCGATGAAATCTCACAAGGCACCCGGATCTGCGGCCCCTGTAACTCCATCTCCTCTTCATGCGAATCGGGATTTGGTCTGGGAGTAACAGTGTGTCTTTCGCGTCAGACTCATTAAAGAAAAAAAATCCTCGTCCAGTTCGAGGTTAGTAATCGCTGTTCTGATATCAGAAGTTCTTTTCAGTCATAAGAGACGGTAGCAGAAACATTATGTACAAAATATAAAAATATAAACAATGGTTAGGAGCCTGTTAAATGGCAGCCGTCCCCTCCGGCGCCATACTTATTACATGTCTTGTGTTGTATCGATGAGTGTCTTAACTGTGTGCCAACTGCTTGAACAGACAGTTCGGTACCTTCAACATATCAATACCTCGCACAAGGACCATTGTCATGTTACCATAGTGATGTAGTCAATCTCTCCTCAACTTTGAGCCAGCTGACATTTGCCCTCCGTGTACATCTAAGTGGGATATGTGCTACTTTGTTCTGGACCAACTGCAATTTACCCATGTCCCTCTTTGCCGCACAGACTTATTGCGTTATGATACATGATAGACTTATTATGATATAATCAGCTTGGTAGTTGAAACACATCCAATTAATAACGATTTGAAATATGCTAATACTTGTTTACATACTCCCTGTTATGGTTTTAATAACGGTGCATGCAGACACCTCTCCTGGGTGTGAAGAGGAGAGAAATGACAGGTTCTTTATAATCAATATGATTTATGCCAAACGTGAAGAATGCAGTTCAAATGTCATCTTCTCACTTTTAATGACCGTCTGTGAAGCTCACTGCTTAGACAGCACAAACCTCGCAACAAAGAACAACTGTTACCTAACTTTACGTTGAAGAGAACTAGCTTTTCCCAGGGAGGTGTCATTTCATCTGCAGCCAAGGCAAATGTTTTTATTATACAAATCAAGCCAGGACGACTACTGACAGCAGTGTGTTCTCATTTTAACTAAAGTGTGTCCGCTTCTGTTTTTCACCCTGCTGCCAATGCCAGTCAATAGCCCTGTTTATACCTGGCGCTAACATGCCCTGTTCATACCTGGCGCTAACATGTCCTGTTTATACCTGGCGCTAACATGCCCTGTTTATACCTGGCGCTAACATGTCCTGTTTATACCTGGCGCTAACATGTCCTGTTTATACCTGGCGCTAACATGTCCTGTTTATACCTGGCGCTAACATGTCCTGTTTATACCTGGCGCTAACATGCCCTGTTTATACCTGGCGCTAACATGTCCTGTTTATACCTGGCGCTAACATGTCCTGTTTATACCTGGCGCTAACATGTCCTGTTTATACCTGGCGCTAACATGCCCTGTTTATACCTGGCTAACATGTCCTGTTTATACCTGGCGCTAACATGCCCTGTTTATACCTGGCGCTAACATGTCCTGTGTCTTGATGGCTGCGTTCGGATCTTTTTTTTAGAATACAGTGCATTGGGAAAGTATTCAGACCCTTTCCCTTTTTGCACATTTTGTTACGTTACAGCCTTATTCTAAAATGGATGAAATTAATAAAAAAATCCTCATCAATCTACACACAATACCCCATAATGACAAAGCAAAAACATTTTTTTTAAATGTAAAATTTATTACAAATAAAAACCAGAAATACCTTATTTACATAAGTATTCAGACCCTTTGCTATGAGGCTCGATTTTTAGCTCAGGTGCCTCATTTTTCCCTTGATCATCCTAGAGATGTTTTTACAACTCTGTTGGAGTCCACCTGTGGTAAATTCAATTGATTGGACATGATTTTGTACATCTGTCTATACAAGGTCCCAGAGTTGACAGTGCATGTCAGAGCAAAAACCAAGCCATGAGGTTGAAGGATTTAGCCTCCATCATTCTTAAATGGAAGAAGTTTAGGACCATCAAGACTCTTCCTAGAGCTGGCTGCCCGGCCAAACTGAGAAATAGTGGGAGAAGAGCCTTGATCAGGGAGGAGACCAAGAACATGATCAATCTGATAGAGCTCCAGAGTTCCTCTGTGGAGATGTGAGAACCTTCCAGAAGGACAACCATCTCTGCAACACTCCACCAATCAGGCCTTTATGGTAGAGTGGCCAGACGGAAGCCACACCTCGGTGAAAGGCACTGGCTCCGACGCTCGTCGCATGTGGCAGGGCTTGCAAGCTATTACAAACTACAAAGGGAAGCACAGCCGAGTGCTGCTGGAGGAACTCTGGAGGAAACATACATCTGGAGGAAACCTGGCACCATCCCTACGGTGAAGCATGGTGGTGGCAACATCATGCTGTGGGGATGTTTTTCAGCGGCAGGGACCTTGAGACTAGTCAGGATTGAGGGAAAGATGAATGGAGAAAAAGTACAGAGAGATCCTTGATGAAACCTGTTCCAGAGTGCTCCGGACCTCAGACTGGGGTGAAGGTTCACCTTCCAACAGGACAACGACTCTAAGCACACAGCCAAGACAACGCAAGGGTGGCTTCGGAAACAAATCTCTGAATGTTCTTGAGTGGCCCAGCCAGAGCCCGGACTTGAACCTGATCGACCATCTCTGTAGAGACCTGAAAATAGCTGTGCAGCGACACTCCCTATCCAACCTGACAGAGCTTGAGAGGATCTGCAGAGAAGAATGGGAGAAACTCCCCAAGAAGACCTGAGGCTGTAATCGCTGCCAAAGGTGCTTCAGCAAAGTAACTTCAACAAAGTAACAAAGGGTCTGAATACTTATGTTAATGTGACGTTTTTAAAAGCCTGTTTTTGCTTTGTCATTATGGGGTATTGTGTGCAGATTGATGAGGGGGAAAAAAAGTTTTAATCAATTTGAGAATAAGACTGGAAAAATTGAAGGAGTCTGAATACTTTCCGAATGCATTGTATATTCCTCAGTCCAAATTATTTGTGGTTCACTTCACCTCTTCTAAAGTAGTCTGTTTTGATCTGATTCTGTGTCTATGCTGAGGTGTCAGAATTGTCTGTAGCCCCTCCCTGCAGTCAATGACCAGAAGTGCACTCTTTGGCCTCATGGGTGGAATTTTATAAATATTTTCGGTGAATCCGGTGTTTCTATGTCAGCTAGTTTTGTTATATTTCAGTCTTTTGTGATGTATATAAAGTGTGATATTGGGATGCAAACTCAAAATGTAATACATTTCAACTCTATATCTGACATGGTACAGGTGTCTTCTATTATTTAAGCCCTTAACCATGTGTGTGAGGTGTATACCTTTGTTTCCAAGTAGATTTATTTCAAACTTACCAAGAATCACTCTGTGACCCTGATTTAGCCCACTGCAGTAAAATGTTTTAACTTTAATCTGAGATTTTTTCCCTTATACAATAAAAACGATGTGATCTAGGATGATAGGAAAAAGTCATAACTTTTCCCACCCCTTGTCAGAGTTCAGAGATATGATGCATCTCGTCAACACTGGCAGAACAAACAGCATAAATAAATGAATGAACAAGAAAGCCTATTTTGTGAAGCTGCTGTCTGAACCCTGTTCGCTTCGGCACTGCTGAGCATGCACATTTGATCAGGCAATACATAAAAACAGGAGAATGTTGTAAAACTTTCCCATGGCCGAGCCAACCGAGTCAAGGAAACCTCTCGAGCCAGCCAGGGCGTGAAAGCCTTACTTAAGCCTTGCTTAAGCACCCCCGGTTCCATCTGCGGCGGAATCCACCCCGACGTCACCAACAAAACAAAAACCAAACAAAAAAAACTCCTGGATCGGCTGGGCGAACAAAAACCGACGATCCGGCTGAGGCCCAACGTGGGGTGGGCACCATCCAAGCCAAGGAAACCTCTCGAGCTAGGGCGTGGAAGCCCGACGAGCTGGCTAGGCACCCCCGGTTCCATCGGTGGCGACCCAGAGCCGATGCCACCATACCAACCGGAACGCCAGTGCTGCCCGATGCTTCGTGTGATGGCTGATGCATTCTGTAACATTTATTTATATACCTTAATTTAACTAGGCAAGTCAGTTAAGAAAAAATTCTTATTTTCAATGACAGCCTAGGAACACAGTGGGTTAACTGCCTGTTCAGGTGCAGAATGACAGATTCGAACCTTGTCAGGCCAGGGATTTGAACTTGCAACCTTTCGGTTACACTCTAACGCTCTAACCACTAAGCTACCCTGCCACCCATGGAATGAAATGACGCTGGAGAGACGAAGCAGGTACGGGGAGTAAAACATTTAATAAAGAACGGACATGGAACGAGACAGGTACAGCGTCAGCATACAAGAAAACAAAGACAAAAAACAATCAATGCATCAGCAGGGAAACTGACAAATATAGGGGAGGTAATAAACAGATGATAAGTGAGTCCAGGTGAGTCCAATATCGCTGAAGCGCGTGACGAGGGACGGCAGGTGTGCATGATGCAGGGCAGCCTGGTGCCCTCAAGCGCCAGGGGGAGGGAAGACAAAAACGTTATTATTAAAAAACATGTTGCTGTTTTTCTGAGCGTCAAATCATATAACTGAACACACAAACACGGACACTCCACATCAGGCTCTTTCGAATGGCAATGTTGAAGTCACATGCGAAACGTTACATTTACATTTTAGTAATTTAGCAGACGCTCCAGAGACTTACAATTAGTGCATAACCCAATGAGTGAGGCCCACTGAAGGACACTTTTTCACCTTGAAGAACTCGTTAGCACCATCTCATTAGGAAAGATTAGCATCTCTGAATGTTCTGCACACAAACTAATTATATGCAAACCTAGAGGACTTTTGAACATTGCATATGTTAAATCCACCAAGCTTTCAGAGCATCTCTATCTACCTCGCTTGTATTGTTCAGTACTGTATCAGATATGGGCCAGAACATCTATGGGCCAAAAAACTCTGCCAGTCCCATATGATAATGCTGACTGGACTAGGAAGAGGGTACTTTCATCTTTTTCTCCCCCATTCTTTCAAAACTAAAAAAAAAAAAAAGAGCTCTAACATGTCATTGTTCACATCAGTACACGCTGTCAGTTAGCCCTCCCTACTGGCGACACTACCAGCTGGTTATCAAATCAAATCTAATTGTATTGGTCACATACACATGGTTAGCAGATGTTATTGCGAGTGTAGTGAAATGCTTATACTTCTAGATCCGACAGTGCAGCAGTATATAACAGGTAATATCTAACAAATTCCAAAACAAAACCTAATATCTAACAAATTCCAAAACAAAACCTAATACACACAATCTAGTAAAGGAATGGGATGAGAATATATAAGTATAAAATATATGGATGAGCAGTGACAGTGCGGCTAAGATGCAATAGATAGTAAAGAATAGATAGTGAAGGATACAGTATATACATATGAGATGAGTAAAGAGAGATATGTAAACACTCTTAAAGTGGCATTACTGAAGTGACTAGTGTTCCATTTATTAAAGTGGCCAATGATATCAAGTCTGTAGTTAGGCAGCCGCCTCTCTATGCTAGTGGTGGCTGTTTAACAATGTGATGGCCTTGTGATAGAAGCTGTTTTATATTCTCTCTGTCCCAGCTTTGATGCACCTGTACTGATCTCGCCTTCTGGATGGAACTGGGGTGACAGGTAGTGGCTCGGGTGGTTATTGTCCTTGATGATATTTTTTGCCTTCCTGTGACATCGGATGTTGTAGGTGTCCTGGAGGGCAGGTAGTTTTGCCCCCGGTGATGCATTGTGCAGACCGCACCACCCTTTGGAGAGCCCTGCAGTTGTGGGCGGTGCAGTTGCCTTACCAGGCGGTGATACAGCCTGACAGGATACTCTCAATTGTGCACCTGTACAAGTTAGTGAAGGTTTTCGGTGACAAGCCACATTTTTCATCCTCCTGAGGTTGAAGAGGCGCTGTTGCGCCTTCTTCACCACACTGTTTGTGTGCGTGGACCATTTCAGTTTGTTGGTGATGTGTACACTGAGGAACTTAGAACTTTCCACCTTCTCCGCTGCTGTCCCGTTGATGTAGATAGGGGGGTGCTCCCTTTTCTGTTTCCTGAAGTCCACAATCATCTCTTTTGTTTTGCTGACATTGAGTGAGAGGCTATTTTCCGAGGGCCCTCATCTCCTCCCTGTAGGCTGTCTCGTCGTTGTTGGCAAATCAAGCCTACCACTGTATTGTCATCTGCAAACTTGATGATTGAGTTGGAGGCGTGCATGGCCATGCAGTCGTGGGTGAACAGGGAGTACAGGAGAGGGCTGAGAACGCACCCTTGTGGGGCCCCAGTGTTGAGGATCAGCGAAGTGGAGATGTTGTTTCCTACCCTCACCACCTGAGGGCAGCACGTCAGGAAGTCCATGACCCAGTTGCACAGGGCGGGGTCGAGACCCAGGGTCTCAAGCTTAATGATGAGTTTGGAGGGTACTATGGTGTTGAATACTGAGCTGTAGTCAATGAACAGCATTCTTACAACGGTTTTCCTCTTGTCCAGATGTGATAGGGCAGTGTGCAGAGTGATGGTGAGTGCATCGTCTGTGGACCTATTGGGGCGGTAAGCAAATTGGAGTGAGTCTAGGGTGTCAGGTAGGGTGGAGGTGATATGATCCTTGACTAGTCTCTTAAAGCACTTCATGATGACAGAAGTGAGTGCTACGGGGTGATAGTCATTTAGTTCAGTTACCTTAGCTTTCTTGGGTACAGGAACAATGGTGGCCATCTTGAAGCATGTGGGAACAGCAGACTTGGATAGGGATTGATTGAATATGTCTGTAAATACACCTGCCAGCTGGTCTGCGCATGCTCTGAGGACACAGCTAGGGATGCCGTCTGGGACGGCAGCCCTGCGAGGGTTAACATGTTTAAATGTTTTACTCACTTAGACCACAGAGAAGGAGAGCCCACAGTCTTTGGTAGCAGGCTGTGTCGGTAGCACTGTATTGTCCTCAAAGCGCGCAAAGAAGTTGTTTATCCATATACTGTTATGTCAGTAACTTATGAATAAATAAAACAGAGAAAATCTTTTTAGTTAATTAAGAGAATGACTAGGGAAAAACAACTGTTAACATTATCAACCTATGTCAAAGGTACAGTACATTCGGAAATGATTCAGACCCCTTGACTTTTTCCACATTTTGTTAGGTTATAGCCTTATTCTAAAATTGATTAAATTGTTTTTTTCCCCCTCATGAATCTACACACAATACCCCGTAATGACAAAGCAAAAAAATGTTTTTTAGAAATGTTGCAAATGTATTATAGCCTCGAGTCTTCTTGGGTATGACGCTACAAGCTTGGCACACCTGTATTTGGGGAATGTCTTTCATTCTTCTCTGCAGATCCTCTCAAGCTCTGTCAGGTTGGATGGGGAGCATCACTGCACAGCTATTTTCATTATCACCGTATGGCAAATGTAATTCAGTGGTTATTAGGGTTGAATATTTTCCAGGTAGAATGAATGACTGTGACCTTATTCAATGCATATACTGTATGGGTGGGGTTAAATGCAGAAGGCACATTTCAGTTGAAGGCATTCAGTTGTACAACTGACTAGGTATGACACATTACTGCACATTACGCACAACAGAAAAAGAAGCCAGATTTAAACATCACATAAAAAATTTACAGTTCCATTTCACCCCATGCTATAAGTAATTTATTATAATTTACCAGTTTCTCGCAGTTATTTATCCCGCAAAAAGGGAGTGGTTTTGGGCGTTAAATCCCGGTAATTCTCGGGTAACCAGGTTCCCCCCATT
The DNA here is from genome assembly GCF_029448725.1 of Salvelinus fontinalis. Taxonomy (NCBI): domain Eukaryota; kingdom Metazoa; phylum Chordata; class Actinopteri; order Salmoniformes; family Salmonidae; genus Salvelinus; species Salvelinus fontinalis. Next base: position 5,201,415 of record NC_074677.1, read on the forward strand.
CAACCATAGTGGTGTCACGCCCTGACCTTAGAGATCCTTTTTATGTCTCTATTTAGGCTGGTCAGGGCGTGAGTTGGGGTGGGCATTCTATGTTGTGTTCTATGTTGTCTAGTTCTATGTGTTTGGCCGGGTGTGGTTCTCAATCAGAGGCAGCTGTATATCGTTGTCTCTGATTGAGAACCATACTTAGCCTTTTCCCACCTGTGTTTGTGGGTAGTTATTTTCTGTTTTGTGTGTCTGCACCAGACAGAACTGTTTAGTTTGTTCAGGTTGTGTTCAGGTTTGTTAAAAATCATGAACACGTACCACGCTGCACCTTGGTCCTCTTCTTCAAACAGCCGTTACAAGTGGTAATGGTGAGGTGCAAACAGCACCATGTGGCTTCGTCATCAACCATTACAACCAATCAAACGGAGCCCAGGAAGACTAGTTGTCATCATGGCGTAACCTATTGGTGACCCAAATAGAAGATTAAAGAACACTTGTTCTGGTTTGATGTTCTTTACTGTAAATGCTGCATCATGTTGTTGAGCGAAGAAGGAGCAGAATCGAGTCCCTCTAGGCTGACTTACATGAACAATGCAGCTGGAATTTGAGGATGAGGGTTTAGATGAGATCTGTTTCTGGTGCTAGGGGGGGGGGGGGGGGGGGTTGTGCTGTGGGATTATTTAAGATACTCTTGGAAGAGGTAGGGTTTCAGATGTTTTTTAAGAAGATGAGCAGGGAATTTTCTGTCCTAGCTTCAGGGGGAAGCTGGTTCCACAACTGGGGTGTCAGGACAGAGAAGAGCTTAGACTGGGCGGGAGCTGCCCTCCCGTAGAGGTGGGAGGGGCAAGAGACCAAAGGTTGTAGAACAGAGTAGACGGGTTGGGGTGTAAGGTAGCCTGAAGGTAGGAAGGGGCAGTTCCTCTTGCTGCTCCTATGGAAAGTACCATGGTCTTGTAGTGGATGCGAGTGGAGTGTGCGAAGGAGCATGGTGACATGGGAGAACTTGGGAATGTTGAACACCAGGCGGGCTGCGGCGTTCTGGATAAATTGCAGGGGTATGATGGCAGAAACAGGGTGCCCAGCCTACAGAGAGTTGCAGTAGTCTAGACGGGAGATCAAATCAAATCAAATCAAATTGTATCGGTCACATACACATGGTTAGCAGATGTTATTGCGAGTGTAGCGAAATGCTTGTAGTCCACAGATGATGTAGAGTATGACCCTACAGGGTGTTGTCCAGAGTAACGTCAAGGTTCTTTTCATTCTAGGAGGTGGACACCGTGGAGTTGTCAACCGTGATGGAAAGATCTTGGAATGGGCAGGCCTTCCCTGAGAGGAAGAGCAGCTCCGTCTTGTCGAGGTTGAGCTTGAGGTGGTGGGTCAACATTCAAGCTGAGATATTTGCTAGGCACCCAGAGATGACATCCAAACTAAGATATCTGCAAGGCACCAAGAGATCAAATCGAATCAAATCAATGTGTATTTGTCACGTGCGCCGAATACAACAGGTGTAGACCTTAGAGTGAAATGCTTACTTACAAGCTCTAACCAACAGTGCAATTTTATACCGACATACTCGGTATAAAAATCCCAAAAGAAAGAAATGATCTCACTCCAATAAATTTTTATAGAAAGTTAGCAAAAATAGATAAGATCTTGCTACCATGGAAAGGAAAATACCTGTCTATTTGTGGAAAAATCACCCTAATTAACTCTTTAGTCATATCACAGTTTACCTATTTGCTTATGGTTTTGCCTACACCTAGTGACCTGTTTTTTAAATTATATGAACAAAAAATATTCAATTTTATTTGGAACGGCAAGCCAGATAAAATTAAAAGGGCCTATTTATATAACGAATATGAATTCGGAGGGCAGAAATTATTAAATATTAAAGCATTAGACCTCTCACTAAAGGCATCAGCCATACAAAAGTTATACTTAAATCCAAACTGGTTCTCTAGTAAACTGGTACGAATGTCTCATCCTATGTTCAAGAAGGGCCTTTTTCCCTTTATTCAGATTACACCTGCTCATTTTCGGTTGTTTGAAAAGGAAATGATCTCCAAAATATCCTTATTCTTTAAACAAGCCTTAGAAAGTTGGTTGCAATTTCAGTTTAATCCACCTGAAAGGACGGAACAAATAGTACAACAAATATTGTGGTTAAATTCAAATATAATAATTGATAAAAAAACTGTATTTATCGAAGAAATGTTTAAAAAAGGTATAATTTTTGTGAATGATATCATAAATAGGACTGGTGGAGTTATGTCACACATGCAGCTAACACAGACATATGGAAAAGTCTGCTCTACCCAAAATTACAACCAATTAATTGCAGCATTACCACAAAAATGGAAGAGGCAAGTAGAAGGGGAAAAAAGTAAGGAACTTGTATGTCGGCCCTGTATTAAAGAACAAAAATGGTTAAAGAAAAGTGTGATAAATAAAAACATATACCAATTTCATTTAAGGACCAAAAAACTAACAGCTGTGCCATACAAATTGCAAAATAGTTGGGAAGAGATTTTCGATGTACCCATTCCATGGCACATGGTTTATGAATTGATACGCAAAACAACGCCGGATTCAAAACTTCGAATTTTTCAATATAAATTACTGTACAAAATTCTTGCAACTAATAGAATGTTATATATATGGGGTATACAATCTTCCCAGCTCTGCAGATTCTGTTGTGAGGAGGCAGAGTCATTAGATCATTTATTTTGGTATTGTCCATATGTAGCTCGTTTTTGGTCACAGGTCCAGGAATGGCTGAAGAATTGCAACATTTGCCTAAAACTAACGCTACAGATAGCAATACTGGGGGATTTGAAAAGCCATAGTCAATCAATCAATAATATAATAATTATTTTGGCAAAGATGTTTATTTTTAATTTACAATCTGTAGAAGCTATGAGAATAGGAAGGTTCAGGTCTTTTGTGAAGCATCACAGCACAGTTGAGAAATGTATGGCAAATAGAAATCCGAAATGGATGATGTTGGAAGATAGATGGGAGGGGTTGGGTGGAGCTGAAGGGTGGGACTAATAACAAGATAAACAATATAGGGCATACGGGATCTGTGAAATGTGTATAGGTGCGGAGCTTTTGTGAAATAGCACAGTTAAAAGTGGAAATAAAATTGGATGAACAACAGAAATAGAGGAAGGACTAAGAACAAATAAGAGAGAACTATTGTAAAGTGGACTGTGTCTGTAAGATAGGTATAAGATGTAGAAATTGAAGGTAAAAGCAGAAGTGTTTATAAGTTTACTCCAATTGGGGGATTGGTGGTAGGGTCGCGGGGAATAATAATAAAGGCATATTCTTTAAAAAAGTATGTATGTCTATATAGGTATGTGTATGTATATATGTGTATATGTATGCATACGTGTATGGATATATATATTTACCCAAAAAAATATGGGGGAATGGAAATGATGCAGACAATTACATTGGAAGCAACATTCTTTCCGCAATACTAAGCTGATCCACCCCCCCAGAAAAAAAAAAAAAAAAAAAAACAGTGCAATTTTTACGTAAAAAAAAGGTATTAGGTAAACAATAGATAAGTAAAGAAATAAAAACAACAGTGAAAAATAACAGTAGCGAGGCTATATACAGTAGCGAGGCTATATACAGGCACCGGTTAGTCGGGCTAATTGAGGTAGTATGTACATGAATGTATAGTTAAAGTGACTATGCATATATGATAAACAGAGAGTAGCAGCAGCGTTAAAGAGGGGTGGGGGGGGGGGGGGGGGGGACACACAATGCAAATAGTCCGTATAGCCATTTGATTACCTGTTCAGGAGTCTCATGGCTTGGGGGTAAAAACTGTTGAGAAGCCTTTTGGTCCTAGACTTGACGCTCTGGTACCGCTTGCCATGCGGTAGTAGAGTGAACAGTCTATGACTGGGGTGGGTGGTGTCTTTGACAATTTTTAGGGCCTTCCTCTGACACCGCCTGGTGTAGAAGTCCTGTATGGTAGGCAGCTTAGCCTCAGTGACGTACTGGGCCGTACGCACTACCCTCTGTAGCGCCTTGCGGTCGGAGGCCGAGCAGTTGCCGTACCAGACAGAGATGCAACAAGTCAGGATGCTCTCGATGGTGCAGCTGTAGAACCTTTTGAGGATCTGAGGACCCATGCCAAATCTTTTCAGTTTCCTGAGGGGGAAAAGGCTTTGTCGTGCCCTCTTCATGACATCCAAGCTGAGATATCTGCCAGGCACCCAGAGGTGCGTAGAGAAACGTAGTTGAGTGTCATCGTCATAGCAACGATAGGAGAGACCACGTGAATGATGGGAGAGACTATGTGAATGATAGGAGAGACCATGTGAATGATAGGAGAGACCATGTGAATGATAGGAGAGACCATGTGAATGATAGGAGAGACCATGTGAATGATAGGAGAGACCATGTGAATGATAGAGACTATGTGAATGATAGGAGAGACCATGTGAATGATAGGACAGACCATGTGAATGATATAATGGAGCCTAGTGACTTGGTGTGTAGAGAGAAGAGAAAAGGGCCTAGAACTGAGCCCTGGGGGACACCAGTAGTGAGAGCAGGTGGTGCAGACACAGATCCTCTCCACGTGAGCCTGCCAGGTAAGATGCAACCCAAGAGTGTGCAGAGCCTGACACACTCAGCCCTGAGACTGTGGAGATGGGATCTGTTGGTTCACAGTATCGAAGGTAGTGGATAGATCTAGGAAGATGGGAACAGAGGATAGAGAGTTAGCTATGCCAGTGCAGAGAGTATCCGTGACACAAAAGAGAGCAGTGTCGGTTGAGTGACTGGTTAGTGTCAAGAAGATCGGGGGAGAAGTCTGTTCATAATAGAGCGATACTCTGCATTCTCAACAACACTATCAACAAGGCAGGTCCTACAGGCCCTAGTTTTGTCACACCTGGACTACTGTTCAGTTGTGTGGTCAGGTGCCACAAAGAGGGACTTAGGAAAATTCCAATTGGCTCAGAACAGGGCATCACGGCTGGCCCTTAAATGTACACAGAGATCTAACATTAATAATATGTATGTCAATCTCTCATGGCTCAAAGTAGAGGAGAGATTGACTTCATCACTACTTGTATTTGTCAGAGGTATTGACATGTTGAATGCACCGAGCTGTCTGTCTAAACTACTAGCATACAGCCCAGACACCCATGCATACCCCACGAGACATGCAACCAGAGGTCTGCCTCTTCACAGTCTCCAAGTTCAGAACAGACTATGGGAGGCACACAGTACTACATGGAACTCTATTCCACATCAGGTAACTGATGCAAGCAGTAGAATCAGATTTGAAAAATGGATCAAAATGAACCTTATGGAACAGCGGGGACTGTGAAGAGACACACACACAGGCACGGACACACGATAACATACACACTACACACACACATACACATGGATGTTGTGTTGTAGATATGTGATAGTAGAGTAGTGGTCTGAGGGCAAACACTTAAGGTGTCGTGAAATCTGTTGTAAATGTATTGTAATGTTTTTAAACTGTATATAACTGCCTTAATGTTGCTGGACCCCAGGAAGAGTAGCTGCTGCCTTGACAGGAACTAATGGGAATCCATAATAAACCCCAGGAAGAGTAGCTGCTGCCTTGGCAGGAACTAATGGGGATCCATAATAAACCCCAGAAAGAGTAGCTGCTGCCTTGGCAGGAACTAATGGGAATCCATAATAAACCCCAGGAAGAGTAGCTGCTGCCTTGGCAGGAACTAATGGAGATCCATAATAAACCCCAGGAAGAGTAGCTGCTGCCTTGGCAGGAACTAATGGGGATCCATAATAAACCCCAGGATGAGTAGCTGCTGCCTTGACAGGAACTAATGGGGATTCTTAATAACCCCCAGGAAGAGTAGCTGCTGCCTTGGCAGGAACTAATGGGGATCCATAATAAACCCCAGGAAGAGTAGCTGCTGCCTTGGCAGGAGCTAATGGGGATCCATAATAAACCCCAGGAAGAGTAGCTGCTGCCTTGGCAGGAACTAATGGGAATCCATAATAAACCCCCAGGAAGAGTAGCTGCTGCCTTGGCAGGAACTAATGGGGATCCATAATAAAACCCAGGAAGAGTAGCTGCTGGTTTGACAGAAACTAATGGGGATCCTTAATAAACCCCAGGAAGAGTAGCTGCTGCCTAGGCAGGAACTAATGGGGATCCATAATAAACCCCAGGAAGAGTAGCTGCTGCCTTGGCAGGAGCTAATGGGGATCCATAATAAACCCCAGGAAGAGTAGCTGCTGCCTTGACAGGAACTAAAGGGGATCCATAATAAACCCCAGGAAGAGTAGCTGCTGCCTTGGCAGGAACTAATGGGGATCCTTAATAAACCCCAGGAAGAGTAGCTGCTGCTTTGACAGGAACTAATGGGGATCCTTAATAAACCCCAGGAAGAGTAGCTGCTGCCTTGGCAGGAACTAATGGGGATCTTTAATAAACCCCAGGAAGAGTAGCTGCTGCCTTGGCAGGAACTAATGGGGATCTTTAATAAACCCCAGGAAGAGTAGCTGCTGCCTTGGCAGGAACTAATGGGGATCCATAATAAACCCCAGGAAGAGAAGCTGCTGCCTTGGCAGGAACTAATGGGGATCCATAATAAACCCCAGGAAGAGTAGCTGCTGCCTTGGCAGGAACTAATGGGGATCCATAATAAACCCCAGGAAGAGTAGCTGCTGCCTTGGCAGGAACTAATGGGGATCTATAATAAAACACAAACTTCGCATGCACAAACAACAACAACAAGCCATATCCTTATATGACACAGTCAGGTTTCCAATAACAGTATTAATTAAATACAGAGTAGGAATAAGAAATAAATGTCATATAAATAATAAACTCTGATAAGCATCTGCAGGCATGTTCTCAGCTACAACCTTCCTCCAGTCAGCGGAGAGATTTTGACAAATTAAAATGAGTGAACACAGATCAAATACATGCATAATTATGCCATTATTCTTTCAACTTAAAATGTCTTCAGAGGGTGGGATGAAAAATCCTGACACAAACCCCTGGCTTTTGGCCATCTCTGTCAGAGCAGTGGGATATTAAAACTGCATTGCAGTGAATAAATCTGTTCAAATAAATGCTAACGATGTGGTCTGTTTTGGCTGGCAGAGATATCCATTTTCTGCTCCTCTACCCCTTGCTCTCGCTCTCTCTCTCTGTCTCTCTCTTTAACTCTCTCTCTCTCTGTCCCTCTCTCTGTCTCTCTGTCTCTCTGTCTGTCTCTCTCTCTTACTCTCTCAGCACTCTTTAAATCTCATAAGTTTCCACATTTTTAAAGTTGTATTATCTCCCTTTACACCACAGGTGGCTGGTGGGACCTTAATTGGGGAGGACGGGTTCATAATAATGGCTAGAATGGAATAAATAGAATGTTATCAAACAAATCAAACACATGGTTTTCATGTCTTTGATACCATTCCATTGATTCCATTCCAGCCATTATTATGAGCCATCCTCCCCTCAGCAGCCGGGAGTCTGGCAGATACATTTCTACGTTTCAGTCTGTTAAAAAGCCTATAAAACAGAGATGATCAAGCTGATTAAATAATGATGAATACACAATACACACCTACTTATTATAGGGGGTTTCTTTATTTTTACTATTTTCTACATTGTAGAATAATAATGAAGACATCAAAACTATGAAATAACACACATAGAATCACGTAGTAACCAAAAAAGTGTTAAACAAATCAAAATATATTTTGTATTTGAGATCTTGTGCATCAGCAGTTTTTCTCATGTTATTGTTAGTCAATGATTGTAGCCCATGTCACCTAAAAAAAATGTGATTGCTAAGTAGTTTAGTGGCAAGCTATCTAAACTTGTTATCATGGGGCAAATTACCAGCCGGAGGGCCCCAATGATTTTGCTAGTCAGTCTCACTCAGATATTATATCAAAACAATTGCACAAATTTCTCTCCACCCAATGGCAAAATGTGTAGAATTGCATGAAATTAGATATACTATTGCAAAATGTTCTCTCCGAACCAAGGAAAAATGTGTATAATTGCAACAAACTTGCTTTAAAACTACAAAATGTTCTCTAAACCTCATGACAAAATGTGTAGAATTGCACCAAATGAACTCTAAAAATGTTCTCTCTACTCTCAAGTAGGGGGGTACGCAGAACCAAGAGCAACTGCAGTCCCTCGTGATGAGTTCACATTTTTGTGACCCCCACCCCCCATCGAAGTTACCTATCCCTGCCGTGAGCAATTAAACCACTGGGAGCGTTTGACTCTCCGGATAACTTGATATTTGCATACTTTATTCTAGTTTTCCCCAAGCACAGGTGGGTCTTTACCTGACTGGAGACATCTACCACTGTGCAGCTCCTCCCACCTGTCTGCTCTCTTCTCTGCGGCTCTCACAGAAACCAACTGGGTAGGCTTAATGTCAGCTGACTAGCGTGTGACACTTACGCAAGCTGCCTCCACAGACGCTGCCTTCTATTAACCCAAGTGCGATCTTAGGAGCAGTCAGGCTACAGAAAGGACCCTGAAATAGACCATAGCTTCATGGTTTTATGTCGTTGGGATTTAGTTCTGGACATGTTTACTTGCTCACCTGTTCTAAAATTTTAGACGACTCCATTTAGCTTGTCTAGAAATTAGGGACGATAAAGCTGTAAGAGATTTTTATTGTGGCTTGTTATTGTGTTCAGAAAGGGTGCAAGAATCAATATGTTTGTTGTGGGTGTTTATAATAAATAGGCTTACCTGCAGAGACTGATCGTGTGTTACATGTCACAAATACAGCACAAGTATGGGCCTCATTTAGCACAACGATCTAACACCAGTGGGCTCCAATGACGTGCTCTGCCGCTCAAATGGCTCACTATGAATAAAGTCCTCATTGTCAGGAGATGCTGTGCAGCAGGCAGCTTGAAGCTACCACATCCTAATGTCTTGAAGCTACGAACATTCTAATGTCTTGAAGATACAACAATATAATGTCTTAAAGCTACAACATTCTAATGTCTTAAAGCTACAACATTCTAATGTCTTAAAGCTACAACATTCTAATGTCTTAAAGCTACAACATTCTAATGTCTTAAAGCTACAACATTCTAATGTCTTAAAGCTACAACATCCTAATGTCTTAAAGCTACAACATCCTAATGTGTTGATGATACAACATCCTAATGTCTTGAAGCTACGACATGAAGCTACAACATCCTAATGTCTTGAAGATACAACATCCTAATGTCTTAAAGCTACAACATCCTAATGTCTTAAAGCTACAACATTCTAATGTCTTAAAGCTACAACATTCTAATGTCTTAAAGCTACAACATTCTAATGTCTTAAAGCTACAACATTCTAATGTCTTAAAGCTACAACATTCTAATGTCTTAAAGCTACAACATCCTAATGTGTTGATGATACAACATCCTAATGTCTTAAAGCTACAACATCCTAATGTCTTAAAGCTACAACATCCTAATGTCTTGAAGATACAACAATATAATGTTTTAAAGCTACAACATTCTAATGTGTTGATGATACAACATTCTAATGTCTTAAAGCTACAACATCCTAATGTCTTAAAGCTACAACATCCTAATGTCTTAAAGCTACAACATTCTAATGTCTTAAAGCTACAACATCCTAATGTCTTGAAGATACAACATCCTAATGTGTTGATGATACAATTTTTTTATTTTTTTTATTAGGATCCCCATTAGCCGACGCAAATGACGAGAGCTAATCTTACTGGGGTCCGACACATAACAAAAAAGACATTACAGACAAAAGACGTCTTGGAGCTATAGCAAAAATGTCTTGAAGCTATAGCATCCCAATGTCTACTAATAATGCCGATTGATTCACAACTTGTAGCTATATGGAGGGTAACCTGGTGTCTGGATAATTACTCACCCAGGCAAGATGTGTCATTACTTCATCTACAGACAGATGGATGAGAGGAAGTCGCCACCATCTGAAATAATGTTGTCATTGGCTCTATTAAAAACACGGGATATGTCTGCCATGTCTGTTAGTTCCCTCTGTCTATTCCACTTGTTAAATATAGATTTGTAGCTCTGTTCATGATTTTTTGGTTCTGTCTCAAACGAGGCAGGTTCAGATAATAAAGGCTTCTTTGTGTCTCCTGTTCAGGGAGGGGTGTTGATGAAAACGTGTCATCCTGTCAGCACACAATTCCCTTCTTCTTATATATCCGCTGTGTTTGACTGGCTGTCAGGCGGTCGGCGATGAAACATTTAAAGAAGCACTTAGGGGGGGGGGGTTAAAATGCTCTTTGTCATGGAAATGTCAAGTACAAAGTTGATTCTCAGTGGGAGTTGAAAGTAATCTGGGAGATTAGAATTTATCCACCAATGGCCTCTTTCCCTACATGTTGCCTATTCAGAGAACATGACATTCCTCCCCTAGCATGGTGCCTGGCTTGTTTGGTTCAATTGACCGTAAAGTCCTGCAGGTGTGGCACTTTGCCGGTGGGTTGGAGAAATGCTTGCACCAAAGTTTCTGAAATCCCATTTCTTTACATTCCACCTGGAGGGATAATGCACATGCTAGGGAGGAATGTCATGTTCTCTGAATAGGCAACGTATAGGGAAAGAGGCCATTGGTGGATAAGTTCTCAGGCAATACAAATCTTCAGTGGTGTCTAATCCTCAATGGAGTCTAATCCTCAGTGGAGTCCAATCCTCAGTGGAGCCCTATCCTCAGTGGAGTCTTAGCCAACAGGAAGTTCATGCTCCAGGGACCACAGCAGAACGACATAATGTAAGAGTTGAAGGATTACCTTCTACCCCCTCTATGCAAATCACAACATTTATTCGTGGCAGGTGTCTAGCCACTGCACAGTGGGCTGCATGAGATATAATGATGGCTGAATTATAAATGTATGTACTACACCTGTACTGACTTATAATTCTTATGGACGTCGCGTTTCAGTATATAAACTGTATATATATAGCAGCCTGACAGAAGGTGAAAAACTTCCCTAGCTGGGAAAGGAATGGAGATTGCCAAAGACAGTAAGCTGACAAGAATTGGTGCTGTGGAGAAGCTTTAATACTAACACTGCAAAGAAGAGAGGGGGTCTGCATTAGTTCTGAAGTACTGCAAAGAAGAGAGGGGGTCTGCATTAGTTCTGAAGTACTGCAAAGAAGAGAGGGGGTCTGCATTAGTTCTGAAGTACTGCAAAGAAGAGAGGAGGTCTGCATTAGTTCTGAAATACTGCAAAGAAGAGAGGGGGTCTGCATTAGTTCTGAAGTACTGCAAAGAAGAGAGGGGGTCTGCATTAGTTCTGAAGTACTGCAAAGAAGAGAGGGGGTCTGCATTAGTTCTGAAGTACAGCAAAGAAGAGAGGGGGTCTGCATTAGTTCTGAAGTACTGCAAAGAAGAGAGGGGGTCTGCATTAGTTCTGAAGTACAGCAAAGAAGTGATGGGGTCTGCATTAGTCCTGAAGTACTGCAAAGAAGAGAGGGGGTCTGCATTAGTTCTGAAGTACTGCAAAGAAGAGAGGAGGTCTGCATTAGTCCTGAAGTTAACACGTACCACACGCCAATTATGTGCAAGTGCACGCACACATGCACACACACACACATGCACACAGCGACGCTGCTAATGCCACCAATTTAGCCAATAAATGAAGGAAGGTTTGTCAATGAAAAGTAATAATTAGTTATGTTTGTTTATTTATTTATTTATTTTACACTGTCTGTTGTTACATGATGTCAATGGGAACTACAGTGAGCCCATCTATGGGTACGTTTTGTCAAAAGTGTTGTTAGTCGGGGGAAATGTTGAGCAAGTAAATATTTTTTTTGTGGATCCGCGCTACAGCAACACAATCCGCAGGAAAAAGTTGTAACCATAGCAACAACCATCAAAGATGAGGCCTATAGCAGAGACTGGCCGTAATGCATACCATCCTGAGAGATAAGGTTTCATTAAACCCTAAAACAAATCTTATGTCACGACACTGTGCCTCACTGCACCTACCTGCAGAAAGTCCCTGCTAAAACACAGGAAGCTAATAGGAATGTGTATTCTTTGTAACTAATTGAGTAGTATATTTCACCTCTCTAGGAGGAACTGTGGCATGCTGCAGCTTGTGGTGCTTTTAACACAAAGAAAACTTACGTCAGTTGAGGAACGGTAGCGAGATGTAGTTCTTCACAAAACAAGCATCCAAAAAATATATTTCTTAATTCAATTTATCTACTTAGTCTCTTCTGTTTTCATCTAAATACTTGTGTTCGACGGGCCTATGAGGGGATTGCCTCGGAAGCAGGGGATTAGAAAAAGGAAACAAAACAATTTCAAAATAAATCGTATTAACATTACGTAATACTGTTCGTAGAAAATCTCCTCACATATAACCCAATTAGCCCACATGGTAAATAGTAGTAATCAACTGAAAATTACTGCCATAGACGACTGCCAAAACACCAAACCTCACTTTACATTCACACATATGGTGGATGGCAGTTAATTTCCATGCAATTACATACAATTTCCACCTTCCGCAAGGCATAGGTTTATATTCCCCTGTGAATCTAACCACGTCTGTGTCCATTAGCTTGTAAAAAAATAACTTACTTGGTCAACTTACAGCAATAATTGAAAGCATTAGGGCAAATTGCTCCCAATTAGCCAGTGAAGGCAGAGAGAAAGCATCTATGGGTTACAAGCCAAAGGCAAGCAGAGAGCACAATTAGGAAAACGCAATGTCAGTTTCCCAAAAGTTAAACTCTTATGAATTATGATGAGCTGGTGTCACAAGCTGCCAAGGATTCTAAACACTTGGCTATAGACATGCATTCATGCACACGCACACACACACACACACACACACACACACACACACACACACACACACACACACACACACACACACACACGCACACACACTCACACACACGCACACACACACACACACACACACACATGTATAATGCTAGTCAAATTTGACTGTTTGTGTAACGATGTGCGCTGAGAGTCGGGAAGCAAGTTCAGGGAGTGTTTTAATAAATAAAAGAAACATGAAACACAAACAACGCACTGACATGAAAACAGAATCAATAACACCTGAGGAAAGAACCAAGGGGAGTGACAGTTATAGGGAAGATAATCAAGGAGGTGATGGAGTCCAGGTGATTGTCATGAGGCGCAGGTGTGCGAGACGATGGTGACAGGTGTGCGGAATAAACAGCAGCCTGATGACCTAGAGGCCGGAGAGGGAGTATACGTGACAGTTTGACTTTTTGCGCCACTTGCTTTTCCTCATGTTGAGTGAAGGAAATAGTTTTATAAACTGGTTGGTTAGAGCCCTGAATGCTGATTGGCTGACAGCCGTGGTATATCAGATCGTATACCACGGGTATGACAAAACATTTATTTTTACTGCTCTAATTACATTGATAACCAGTTTATAATAGCAATAAGGCACGAAGGGGTGTGGTATATGGCCAATATATCACGGCTAAGGGATACAACGACGCATTGCAGAGTGCCTGGACACAGCCCTTAGCCATGTTATATTGGCCATATACCACAAACCCCCCGAGGTGCTTAATTATATCCTGCTTTTGGATTAAATGACTATTAGCGCTAAAGGTTCAAGTCGCTCCTCCCCCTGGTTCTGCCAGGGTCTGATAACACATCAATGTCAAAGCTGGCCTGCTGCACTTCCTCCTGCCACACTCACTCACTCACACTCACACTCACTCACACTCACTCACTCACACTCACTCACACTCACTCACACTCACTCACACTCACTCACACTCACACACACTCACTCACACTCACTCACACTCACTCACGCTCACACCACACACACACCACACACACACACACACACACACACACACACACACACACACACACACACACACACACACACACACACACACACACACGGCTTAATTACGATATTCAGCAAACTGACGACAGAGGATCCAGCACTAGACCTTAATTAATACACAAATACGAAACCCAACGCTGGGGTGCACATGAGACAGTGTTGCATTCAGGGCACTCTTAGGAATATGTTTACAGCTTTTCAAAAATCACATAAATTACAGATGTGTGTGTGTGTGGTCGGGGGGGGGGGGGGGGGGGGGTGAGTATACAGTAGAACTGACAGACATTTGGAAAAGTAGTGTCAGAAAAAAAATATTCTTCCCTTACAGAAAAACCACGGGATTTCACGTCTGGAAAAATATATAATTTCACATCTGGAAAACCACATTATTTCAAATCTGGAAAATCACATGATTTCATGTGAAAACGTTTTTTTTTGTTTTTAACACCTCACATGTGATCATGTGTAGTTTCATGTTATCACATGTTGGGTTACATGTTATCAAATGAACTTCACTTAAGATGTGTTTTTGGAACACTTCAGATGAGATCACGTGAAATTCATGTGGTTTTTCTGTAAGAGTTTGCCTACAGTACAACTACAGCGGGTCGTCCATCCCATTTAATCAAACAAGAATAATTGATAATTTTATTGTGACTATGAAAAGGCTAATTAGGAACTCATTATGTGTATAATTGAGGGCATAAACCATTTTACTTTCCCTCTCAGTCTTAATACAGTGAACTTATATCCTGATTAAGACACGCTTTCAAACCAGGCCAAGATGATCTAGTTCCATTCCCTTTAATCTGTGCTACCTTGGACAGTATTACTGTATGACTGGCATTAGTCATCACCATCATTTCACCACATGACAGGCAATAACTGCCCTATAACATTGGTAACACAGTGCATTCGGAAAGTATTCAGACCCCTTCACTTCTTCCACATGTTGTTTACGTTACAGCATTATTCTAAAATGTATTTCCTCATCAATCTACACACAATACCCCATAATGACAAAGTAAAAAAATGTTTTTGATTTGTTTACAAAAGAATAACAAATAAGAACAGAAATACCTTATTTACATAAGTATTCAGATCCTTTGCTATGGTCCATAGGTCATCCCTGTCATCCCAGATCTACCAGCCTGAAAACCCCACTTCTAGCTAAATGAACATTAGACCAGCGGGACCACTAGCGTGAGCTGGAAGGTCCGAAATGGTTAGACACTCTGAAAATCTCTCGAGTGAAGAAGATGATGACTTTCAACAGAGAATGAAGAAAGTCTCTATAGACCAGCGACCGTGAGGATGTGCATCCACACGCTGAAATGGTTAAGAAATTTTAATCTCTAGAGACCAGTACATTGCCGAGTTCCTATGGGCGTGCAAAATGGTTCTAGCTCTACATTAGACCAAGCAGGCGGACGCTGTGAACCGGACGTCACGAATGGTTAGACTCGACAAGACCTGTACACGGACAGGGTGAGCTGAAAGGTACAAAAATGGTTAAAAACTCTGAAAATGTCTCGAGTGAAGAAGCTGATGACAACACAGGAACATTCAGTCTGCAGCTGTTTAAGTACCCTGAAAGATCCATTCAAAAGAACTTTTCCCAATCAAATCACCATTGGTACGTCAGACGTATCCAATATAACAGAACTACAACTACGAAAGACTTTGATCTCTGGTGGACAAACCAGTGACTTTCTATCGAATTACTCCCCAGATGGACCGGCGATTTCAAGAGAGACAACAAAGACATACACACGTAAATATATACATTGCAATTCTCTCGAATGAGTGGCCATTCAAGTATTAGCATTTCCATTAGCATAGTTATCAACTGTATGTAGTGGGTCCATTCTGTCTTTCCCACTTTTTATCTGTCCCCACCCCTTTCCATTGTCTACCAAGCCGTCATATCGGGTTTGGTCCACTAGTGACTTTTCATTACATTATGTAGTAATCAATGTGTAAGCTATTCTCTTTGTGTGTTAATGTAATTCTGTGTGATTATTTGTATATCGCTGATTCATCATTTGTGCTAGGGTTCGTGCAGATATCCAAGGATTTTGCAACATTCAGAATGAGACTGAAGGTAAATAAGAATTAATTAATTGACTGTGACTGATGTAACAGATATTTATATCTTTAGAGTTTAGTCGGGAGATAGTAACTCGTTAAATAACTTTTTAATTGTTACACGAGTAATTTAATCATGTAATAATTTAACATTGATGCCGGAAAATCTTTGAATAAGGCTGTAACGTAACAGAATGTGGAAAGTCAAGGGGTCTGAACACTTTCTGAATGTACTGTAAGTATGAAGTGTTACTGCACAGATCTCATACCTGGATCTTTCTGTACCTTGGCTTGTGACACTCCGTTGTAACACTCCGTTGTAACACTCTGTTGTGACACTCTGTGACCGAGAGTAATCCCATTGTTATCCTGCCTGTTTGGCAGTCTTTCTCCCTTGGCCTTTCCTCCAGAGGCTAAATGAGCTTTTATCATCTTTAAATAACTCATTAGAGAGGAGCCCTGCCCTTTGCCTGCTCTTGGGGAGTCAGGGAGCGCGCCAAATTACATCACAGGCTTTTAGACCCGTTTGTAATTAGATCTGTCCCTGCTAATTACAGCTGATCATCGCTATGGCAACATGTAGCAGGGTAGCGGGATAAGTATCCAGGGCAGGGTGAGTTAGAGGTGGGGCAGTCTGACAGCCTGCAGCGTTATCGTCTACAAAAAGGCTGATACCTCTCTTTCATGAAGGGTGGATTGTTAGGGTGGATAACATGTATTGTTAGGGTGGATACCATGTCATGTATTGTTAGGGTGGATAACATGTATTGTTAGGGTGGATAACATGTCATGTATTGTTAGGGTGGATAACATGTATTGTTAGGGTGGATAACATGTCATGTATTGTTAGGGTGGATAACATGTATTGTTAGGGTGGATAACATGTCATGTATTGTTAGGGTGGATACCATGTATTGTTAGGGTGGATAACATGCATTGTTAGGGTGGATAACATGTATTGTTAGGGTGGA
>NC_074677.1:5220844-5238344 GCF_029448725.1 Salvelinus fontinalis
CCAGATATGTTTAAAAAAAAAAAATTCACTAGGCAAGTCAGTTAAGATTAAATTCTTATTTACAATGGCGACCTACCCCGGCCAAACCTGGGACAATTGCGCGCCACCCTATGAGACTCCCAATCACAGCCAGGATACGAACCAGGGACTGTAATGATGCCTCTTGCACTGAGATGCAGTGCCTCAGACCGCTGTGCCAATCAGGAGCCCTCACTAATGCTCAATCATCAGAAATTCTGTCAAATAGAGGATGACCCTTACAAGTTGCTTCCTTTTCAATTTTAACTCATTATGTGAAAGGATGCAGTTGTAATGGTCTGTGTGTAGCTGGTGCAGAGGAGTCAGGCGCAGGACAGCATAGATGAGTAACACAAGTAACTTTACTCAAATATTCCAATAACATGTCGTAATACCAAGCCCACAATAACGGACCGAACATACATAAAACAATCACGCACAAAAACCATGGGGAAAACAGAGAGTTAAATAATGAACATGTAATTGGGGAATTGAAACCAGGTGTGTAAAACAAAGACAAAAAAAATGGAAAATGAAAAGTGGATCGGCGATGGCTAGAAAGCCGGTGACGTGGCCGCCGAACGCCGCCCGAACAAGGAGAGAGACCGACTTTGGCGGAAGTTGTGACAGCAGTTTCAGATGGCGCCATGATTTCAGGAACAGGAAACCAACTTCCAGAGCCAAAGCTAATTTAGCAGTCGACTGTCTTGTCTTTGCAGATATCCAGCTGGACGTAATGACCACGTTTTTACTCTCGACACAGTAGAGAGAAAACAAGAGAAAATCTAAAGATGTAAACGGGTTGTGCCTGGTGCTTAATGTTTAATGGATAGGGAGTAACTTCTCATGTATTTTTAAAGGAAGCGAGGGGAGAACTACCAGGGCATTGTCTATCAATGCTCGGTGTCCTTGCTGTTTCTACTACCCTACTTTCATTTTGCTGAGGCTTTCAATAGGAGGTTAAGAAACCTTAAGGAGCCACTGAATGCCGATTGGCACGTGTGTTTTTCTGTTGCTCATTAGAAAAACAAGATTTTAGTCAAGAATATATTTTTCCTGACCGATACCACATTTGGTGAATGAGATGCGTTTTGTCCCCCATGAGACACTGTAGACACGGTAGCCTGTTTCACTTCCTCAAAATCCCCAGAATGAATCTAAGATAAGTCAAGAAATCTACATTTATTTGTGACGTTTTTACTGAGGATGTTTTGGTGGCGCAATTTTACATCTAACTAAGGTGTTTGGTAAAGTATTTGTCCCCCCCAAAATTTGTGACGTGTTGTTGTCACGTATACTCACTCTCTGGCGTCTAGGTCATCAGGCTGCTGATTATCCCGCACACCTGTCACCATCGTCTCGCGCACCTGCGCCTCATGACAATCACCTGGACTCCATCACCTCCTTGATTATCTTCTCTAAATCTGTCACTCCCCTTGGATCTTTCCTCAGGTGTTATTGACTCTGTTTTCATGTTGGTGAGTTGTTTGTTTTTTCGAGTTCCTTGTTTCTTTTTTTTATTAAAACACTCACTCCCTGAACTTGCTTCCAGACTCTCAGTGCACTCATTACAGAATAACACCTCACCCCAAGGGAAGTATCAGGGAGTGTTTTTTTTGTTGTTGTTTTTTTTGTCAGAGTAATGACGTCGGGTCCGGGAACTGCTACAGGCTTCCCTGCCTCAAACAGATAGCCAGGCTTTCTTGCCTCAGTTGGATCGCCAGGCTCCCCTGCCTGAGCCGTCTCGTCAGGCTTTCATGCCTCCGCCTGATCGCCAGGCTCTCCTGCTTCCACCGGCTCGTCAGGTTCTCATGCCTCAGCCGGATCGCCCGGGCTCCCCTGGCTCAACCGATCTGCCCCAGCTGACTCGACAGGTTCCTGTGCCTCAGCTGGCGTGACAGGTTCGCACGCATTAGCAGGGGTGACTGGTCTGCTCCTGATCCCCTTGTTCGCCCCCGTTGACAGCGTCCTGTGGCTGGAGCCGCGCGTCAGGGAGGGGGTATTGTCACGTATACTCCCTCTCTGGCCTCTAGGTCATCAGGCTGCTGATTATTCCGCACACCTGTCACCATCGTCTCGCACACCTGCGCCTCATGACAATCACCTGGACTCCATCACCTCCTTGATTATCTTCCATATAACTGTCACTCCCCTTGGTTCTTTCCTCAGGTGTTATTGACTCTGTTTTCATGTCGGTAGTTTGTTTGTGTTTCGAGTTCATTGTTTCTTTTTTTTATTAAAACACTCACTCCCTGAACTTGCTTCCAGACTCTCACGCACATCGTTACAGTTGTCTTATGTTAACAAAGTTGAGTTGCTGGGCAGGTCTGTCTCACTGTCTATGTCAGCAGTACCCAAAGTAGGGGTCGCGACCCCATATGGGGTTGCCTGAAATGTGAATGGGGTCACTGGAGAATTTCCAAAATCCTGAGAAAAAAAGTACATACATTATAATATCGTATTAGTATCTCAATATCATTGGATTGTGGTTAGCGTTACAAATCTAAATGAAAGGTCTCCCGAGAGGTGCAGTGGTCTAAGGCACGGCATCGCAGTGCTCGCTGTGCCACTAGAGATCCTGGTTCACAGCCGGCCGTGACCGGGAGACCCATGGGGCAGCGCACAATTGGCCCAGCATTGTCCGGGTTAGGGGAGGGTTTGGTTCTAGAGACCCCTGCGGCGGGCCGGACGCAATACACGCTGACACGGTAGCCAGGTGTTTCCTCAGACAAATTGGTGAGGCTGGCTTCCGGGTTAAGCCGGCATTGTGTCAGAAGCAGTGCGACTTGGCTGGGTTGTGTTTCGGAGGACGCACGGCTCTCAACCTTCGCCTCTCCCGAGTCCGTACGGGGGATGCAGCAATGGGACAAGACTAACTACCAATTGGATTCCACGAAAAATGGGTAACCATAATTATTTTAATAAAATAAATTAAAAACACAAATCTAAAAGATCAAATTCAACCAGAGAGTGCCCTTAGATCATGGGAAAAGGCAGCACCTGAATCATTCCCATGGTAAATGACTAGGCCCGCTACGCTATGAAACCACACACTACTGAATCATTCCCATGGTGAATGACTAGGCCCGCTACGCTATGAAACCACACACTAATGAATCATTCCCATGGTGAATGACTAGGCCCGCTAAGCTATGAAACCACACACTAATGAATCATTCCCATGGTGAATGACTAGGATCTACACGCTATGAAACCACACATTATTGCAGAGACTTTGATATTATCGGTCGCAATTGATATGGTCAAAACAATATGTGGGGAGGCAAAGGCACAGAAACTCACATCAATAACTGTGTCAGATAACACAGTTAAACAAAGAATTTATGGTATTGCTAGCAATCTAGAGGAAACTGACTGAACCACTCAAACTCCCCAGCTTATGCTCTCCAAATGGACGGTAGCTGTGAAGGCCGAGATGCCCATGCATGGACTTTTGTTAGCTATACATGTCGGGGGATGCTATTTACAAGGACATATTGTTTCTATCTCACGATTCCCAAGCACGAAACAACATATGGGATGTTTACTGAGCTTCCTGGCTACATTGACGAAAAACACATTCCATATGGGATCGAACGGTGGGCTTTTGCACAGATTTGGCTCCATCACGGGAAAGCACGCAGGCCTCTGGTTATGAATGTGTGTTTCCCTCTGCCATATGGACCCATTGTATGATACACTGAGAGCAATTGGCGGCAAAAGAGCTGAGCTTGGAGATACAGTGCATTCGTAAAGTATTCAGACCCCTTGACTTTTTCACACATTTTTCTAACGTTACAGCCTTATTATAAAATGGATTACATTGTTTTTTTCCCCCTCATCAATCTACACACAACACCCCAGAATGACAAACAAAAAACAGTTTTTTAAATGTTTTATGACAAATTTATTACAAATAAAAAACAGAAATATCACATTTAGATAAGTATACAGACCCTTTACTCAGTACTTTCTTAAAGCACCTTATAGCCTTGAATCTTCTTGGGTATGACGCTACACACTTGGCACACCTGTATTTGGGGAATTTTTTCAATTCGTCTCTGCAGATCCTCTCAAGCTCTGTCCGGTTGGATCGGGAGTGTCGCTGCACAGCTATTTTCAGGTCTCTCCAGAGATGTTCGATCGGGTTCAAGTCCAGGCTCTGGCTGGGCCACTCCAGGACATTCAGAGACTTGTCCCAAAGACGCTCCTGCGTTGTCTTGGCTGTGTGCTTCGGGTCGTTGTCCCGTTGCCCCAGTCTTGGTTTCATCAGACCAGAGAATCTTCTATCTCATGGTCTGAGGGTCCTTTAGGTGCCTTTTGGCAAATTCCAAGCAGGGTGTCATGTGCCTTTTACTGAGGAGTGGCTTCCGTCTGGCCAGTCTACCATAAAAGCTTGATTGGTGAAGTGCTGCAGAGATGGTTGTCCTTCTGGTAAGTTCTCCCATCTCCAAAGAGGAACTCTGGAGCTCTGTCAGAGTGACCATCAGTTTCATGGACACCTCCCATGAATAATAGGTGAGAGAATGATTTATTTCAGCTTTTATATCTTTCATCACATCCCCAGTGGGTCAGAAGTTTACATACACTCAATTAGTATTTGGTAGCATTGCCTTAAAATTGTTTAACTTGGGTCTAATGTTTCAGGTAGCCTTCCACAAGCTTTCCACAATAAATTGGGTGTTTGTTGGCCCATTCCTCCTGACAGAGCTGGTGAGTTAGGTTTGTAGGCCTCCTTGCTCGCACACGCTTTTACAGTTCTGCCACAAATGTTCTATAGGATTGAAGTCAGGGCTTTGTAATGGCCACCACAATACCTTGACTTTGTTGTCCTTAAGCCATTTTGCCACAACTTTGGAAGTATGCTTGGGGTCATTGTCCATTTGGAAGACCCATTTGCGACCAAGCTTTAACTTCCTGACTGATGTCTTGAGATGTTGCTTCAATATATCCACATAATGTTCCTGCCTCATGATGCCATCTATTTTGTGAAGTGCACCAGTCCCTCCTGCAGCAAAGCACCTCCACAACATGATGCTGCCATCCCCCGTGCTTCGCGGTGGGGATGGTGCTCTTCGGCTTGCAAGCCTCCCCCTTTTTCCTCCAAACATAACGATGGTCATTATGACCAAACAGTTATATTTTTGTTTCATCAGACCAGAGGACATTTCTCCAAAAAGTACGATTTTTGTCCCCATGTACACTTGCAAACCGTAGTCTGGCTTTTTTATGGCGGTTTTGGAGCAGTGGCTTCTTCATTGCTGAGCGGCATTTCAGGTTATGTCAATATAGGACTCGTTTAACTGTGGATATAGATACTTTTGCACCTGTTTCCTCCAGCATCTTCACACAGTCTTTTGCTGTTGTTCTGGGATTGATTTGCACTTTTCACACCAATGTACGTTTATCTCTAGGAGACAGAACACGTCTCCTTCCTGAGCGGTATGACGGCTACGTGGTCCCATGGTGTTTATACTTGCGTAGTATTGTTTGTACAGATGAACGTGGTACCTTCAGGCATTTGGAAATTGCTCCCAAGGATGAACCAGACTTTACATTTTCCCATGATGTCAAGACAAGAGGCACTGAGTTTGAAGGCAGGCCTTGAAATACATACAAAGGTACACCGCCAATTGACTTAAATTATGTCAATTAGCCTGTCAGAAGCTTCTAAAGCTATGACATAATTTTCTGGAATTTTCCAAGCTGTTTAAAGGCACAGTCATCTTGATGCATGTAAATTTCTGACCCACTGGAATTGTGGGTCACTGGATCACTGGAAGTGTGGGTCACTGGAAGTGAATCACTGGAAGTGAATTGTAAGTGAAATAATCTGTCTGTAAACAATTGTTGGAAAAATAACTTGTGTCGTGCACAAAGTAGATGTCCTAACTGACATACCAAAACTATTGTTTGTTAACAAGACATTTGTGGAGTGGTTGAAAAACGAGTTTTAAACGATTCCAACCTAAGTGTATGTAAACTTCCAACTTCAACTGTATGTAAATAAGATGTTTTAGAATAAAATGTTTTATACATTTGCTAACATTTCTAAAAACCTGTTTTTCGCTTTGTCATTATGGGTCATTGTGTGTAGTTTGATGAGGGAGGGAACATAACAAAATGTGAAAAGTCAAGGGGTCTGAATACTTTCCCACTGCACTGTATACTGCAACAAGTAACTTAGATTGTAAATGACATCAAACCACATCCACTGGGCACACACTTATCCACACACATTCGCAAAACTATGCGGAGATCACAGCATCAGTAAGTTTCCAACACGAGTGATGACCGCTCGCCTCCAACGCTTGGAAGAGCACTTTGGGTCGGACCTACTTCCAACTGTGATCCTGGCTCAGTTGACATGCCGCTAAGTGAAATCGAACAGCTGATCGAGCTGTCATGTGACTGAATGTTGCAGACAACGCATTCACAGGTCACTAAGGAGGTGTTTTGGTTCCTGACTCAAAGGTAATACCTTGCCGTCTCCCTCTGAGCGTCAATGCTGTGTTCAAAACAACTGGGAAATCTCCAGCCTCCGACTTCAGACTTGGAACTCGGAAAGAAACAAGTTCTAACTGGGAATTTTTGGGGGAACGGTCATCCAACTTGGAACTCTAACTCGGGAACTCAGGCCTCCGGCCTAAAGATCACTGACATCATGATTTGACCCCTTATTTTTCCGAGTTCCCAGTTGTCTTGAAAGCCCCATAAAACTCATGGTAGGTTACCCTTCGCCAGCTCATTTCTGTGTGAAGCTGGATTCAGTACTCTCGTCTGCATTAAGACCAAATATCGATCCAGGTTGGATGTGACAGCAGAGATGAGGTGCGCAGAGTCGACCATGCCCCCTGACTTTGAGAAGCTCTGACCCGACATGCATCAAGTCACACCCATCTCATTAGTGGTGGTGAGATACGAGACATTTTGTCAGACTAATTTGAAATTGACTGCCCCACATTAAAAGTATGTGATGGTTGAGAAGTTGTTGAGAAGACAATCAGAAATGCTGTTAGAATGTTTTACAATTGACTGACAATAGGCCCAAATAAATAAGTAAACATTAGCTGTTAATTACAGATTTTTTTTCACATGGGTGGGGTCGCAAGAATTTTCAGATATCAAGATGGGGTCGTGGGCCCAAAAAGTTTGGGAACCCCTGATCTATGCTATTGGATAGAGAGCAATTACCACAGCTGTTCACTCCATTTTAGTGGGCAAATAAACATCGTCAAATCAAAACCCAACCTTAATTTACCCATTGTGACACACGGATATTCAAAACTCTATTTTAGACGAGTCTGACTTTATGACAAAAATTATCAAATTTAAACTTTGTAGTCAATTTTGACGCTAGAATAACTGTTTCTGACACATATCGATGCCACATAGGGATTCGTTGTTTTTAAAGGAAGTCGCTCTTTAAAATCAGATATTTGCTTCACGTAAATCCCACTAATTATAATAATATAATTATACTTTGAGCATTTCGAAGGGGAAAAACCATGTTGTCGGTCAATTCAAAGTGACCACTTTGAACTACAGTTTGTGACAGAGAGTGACTTCGTTTTAAATCACTATGGGTTATAATTTCACTCTAATAGCTACTGTAAATTGGACAGTGCAGTTAGATTAACAAGAATGTAAGCTTTCTGCCAATATCAGATATGTCTATGTCCTGGGAAATGTTCTTGTTACTTACAACCTCATGCTAATCACATTAGCCTACGTTAGCTCAACCCCGTCCCGCGGGGGAAACCCGCCGATCCTGTAGAGGTTACTTTTAATTTAGAATCAAATCACCGCCAGACACACAGTGGCCTGGTCCCTGGTCTGACCTGAATGGCGGTGTTAAGGTCTGCCTGAAAAGATGAAATAGGAAGTGCACAGACAGCCACAGTGTATTGGCGCCCCTCTTAAAAGCCTTAGCGTTGCGCCTGGCACCAGCACTGAGGACCCCATGTTCTAAAACAGCACTGAGGACCCCATGTTCTAAAACAGCACTGCACTGTGCAGCCATGGAGATGATACAAGCAGTTTAGAGAAGGCCTGAAAGGCTAAACTAGTCCCCTGGCATTCTCGCTGCCCACTTGTGTTCCAGACAGTTGCATCCGTTTAATGCTTTTAACGGCTACATTCTCTCTCCGTCCATTGATTTTTGTGGTTCGTATTTGCTAACTGTCTTCTGCTTACGGTTGTGGTAGAATCGAGAGGCTGTGGTGTTCTGCCATTTTAAACAATACGAGCAGAGTAGTGCTACACTGGTTTCCCCTCAAGACTTACTGGATGAGTGGATGCCCATTGCGCACACACTGGTTGAATCAACGTAGTTTCAACATTATTTGCCAATGTATTGTGATGTGGAATCAACATGGAAAATACATTGGATTTTTAAAAAAAAGCCTTCAACCGGTACTGTTTAATCTAACTTCAACCAGCGTTGTAAAGATTGAAATTAGGCTAAAATGGCTACTTAAGTACATTGACTCAACCTGACTAGCAGGTTGTTACACATCAATATAATCACTAGATAGTCGTCAGCACTATGTGTACGTTGAAATTCGATTGAAAAATTTGGTCTCGCTTTAAATTGACGTTCAGCTTATAAAGGCTTCATAAATCCTCCATAATGCCTTCATAAATCAAATCAAATGTTATTGGTCACATACACGTGTTTAGCAGATGTTTAGTGCGTGTGTAGCAAAATGCTTGTGCACTACATAGTGTGTTACAAAGCATCTATAACCATATGTCATGATCTCTAAAGGGTTATTAATACATGTGGCATAACTGTGTGACATAATCACCAATGTCAAATATGACATAACCCCACTATGTCGAATATGATATAAACATGTGCTTTATAAAGGGTGACATGTGCTCAAGGATGGCACATGCTCTAAAAGCAGGGGTGGGGACGTCCAGCCTTCTGGGGCCGTATACGGCCTACGAGACCGTTTGATCAGGCCCCTGAGCCAATTCATGAATAATAAATAAAAATTATTTAAAAAAATCTCTAGATGTCGTTTTTCCACAAACATAACATTTAAGAAAATCCTTTTGCGCTTTTTGTGCGTGGGATTACCGCTGAGTTTGACTTAAGGGAGGAATTGCTGTCTTTGGAAGCCATGCATAACACCACAAAAGGTGAGGACTTGTTTGAGAGACTTGTCTCAGCTATGAGCAAATTTGAGAGATGGAGCGCAGATGGAGATGGAGCGCCAGCCATGATTGGCTCGAAAAAGGGGTTAACTGCATTAGTGAAAAAATAAACGAGTTGTCTCAGTCTTGACCCAAGTGTTTTAATTGTATGCAACTGCATCATACATCAAGAAAGTCTGCATACACAGTCCCTGAAGCCGAACAACGTAATGGCAACTGTAGTGTCGACCATCAATTTTATCAAAAGCAAAGGGCAAAGTGATCTTGAATGGGAGTATGGTGATCTGGTTTACCACTGTGAGGTGCAATGGTTGAGCCGTGGAAACATGCTCTCGCGTGTTTTTTTTTAAGGATTAAGTAAACAACTCATGGAGATGAGGGGAAACCTGTCGCGGAACTGAGTGATGACAAGTGGATGTGTGATTTGGCCTTCATGGTGGACATAACCAAGTATCTGTCTGACTTGAACGTCAAGCGCCAAGGGCCGAACCAGCTTCTCAGCGATCTGCTGTCAAACGTGAAAGGGGTAACACAGTGCATTTTCCTACTCTGCAAGGACAAGAGCCTGAGATGACGTGGGAATATGCCGGTGAGTGTGGAAAGCTCGCATTTTGTAAACGGTTTAAGGATGTGAAAAGTAAACAACTGGAGTTGAACATATTTGCATCCCCGTTTAACGTCGAACCAGTGGATGTGCCAGATGGCCTACAACACGACGTCATTAAGCTGCAAAGCAATGACGAGCTCAAAGCCAGGTACAACAACTCTCCTTGAGTTCTACAAAATATACATAAGCACTGAGCATTTTCCTGTTCTGAGGAGACATGCACTTAAATTTGCATCTGTGTTCGGGATGATCTAATGCTGTTTTTATTTTACCTTTATTTAACTAGGCAAGTCAGTTAAGAACAAATTCTTATTTTCAATAATGGCCTAGGAACAGTGGGTTTACTGCCTTGTTCAGGGACAGAATGACAGATTTGTACCTTGCCAGCTCGGGGATTTTGACCTTGCAACCTTTCGGTTACTAGTCCAACGCTTTAACCACTAGGATACACTTCCCCCATGTGAGCAATTATTTTCCAAACTGACTCTTGCAAAGACTCGATTCTGCTGAAGACTGACTGACACGAACCTGGAAAACCAGCTGCGAGTAGTGTCATCTTCACTGCCGGCTGACATCAAACGCCTCGTCAAAGATAAGCAGTTTCAGCCATCGCATTAGAGGTGAGTTTGAACAAGTAATCATAATAACAATAACATTATATACAATACTAATAGGTATATAAATAGGACTAGCACTTTTCTAAATACTCAAGGACACAAGAAACATCATAAAAATCATATTTAAACTATAAAACCAACGTCAGTGATTAAAGTCACATTAAAACATGAATAAAACAGAAAATAGCAAATTTTAATAATATGGCCCCCGAATTAATCTATAAATATCCAAATGGCCCTTGATGGCAAAAAGGTTCCCCACCCCTGCTCTAAAGTGAAGTCCTCCCTCACCTAAACCCTAACTCTAAACATAACCCCCACCTTTAACCTAACCTTAACTATAAACATAACCCTTTCCTAATCCTAACCTTAACCCGAACCTTAACCATTTTAAATGTCTTCAACTTCAATGGGGTAGGGACGTCCCAAGGATCCCGAATGATGTCCCAAGGATCCCAAATTGCAAGGAGAAATCTCGTTCCCAAACACTTCCGCCCAAATTGCGGAAGGTCTGTTGGACCAATGCATCAAACTTGGCCTTCATAAGCCAATACAGACAGCCGGGAGAATCATTACTCATTGGCTTAATCTACCAACCATTCATCTCCCACAACACCTGCCCCCATGTGTCTTGTCATATCGTTCTGATGTCTTGGCAATAAAGAGATTGTGTTTGTAACTTTTCTCCACAACCGCAACACACATCAACCACATATTTTAAGGGGGTAGTCTTTCTTCTTCTCGGTGGAGCCATTAGCTAGCTAGCAAAGTCCTTTGCTAATTAGCTAGCTAGCTAAGTCCTTTGCTAATTAGCTAGCTAGCTAAGTCCTTTGCTAAATAGCTAGCTAGCTAAGTCCTTTGCTAATTAGCTAGCTGGAAGGTAGGACCTGTTGTTGATTTCTCCCTTGAGGCCAGGGGGAATGGTTTCCACTAGATAGCACAGACACAAAGTCAAAATTGGCCATATTGTAAAAATTCCTGAAAATATACAAATCATTTTGGTCTTAATTTAAGGTTGGGGTTAGGCATAAGGTTATCAGTGGTATAAGTTAGGTTTAAGGTTCAATTGTGGAAATTGTCAGGGTTTAGCAAAAATTATGAGTTGTGTGTTAACTAGCGAATACCAAGTGGAATGTTTTTGCTAGCAAAGCACCTAGCCTGATGACAAATACTTTACTCAATAAGGTCACTCCCATATAATTCCATGGTCACACCCACTGAGGCCGACTTTGAGTGGTTAGTATCCCAGGCTTATATGTGCTGTGTGACCAATAGCCTGGGGACGACGTCACACCAAGAAACACTTACCTTGATGAAAGCCCCTAACACAAGGACATTTTCTCCTGGAACCAAGATACATGTTTCTCAGTACACAAACACACACACAACAATATTTATGAGCCATAACCGCATGGTGCTGGGCCCAGTCAGGTCTTTGACACATTCACCCACTCCCCCTGCTGAAAGATCAGCCACAACATGTTGGCACCATTGTAACAGGTAGTAATCAAGCCCTGGTCTCCAGAATGGGAACAGAAGAGGAATACCTGATGTGGTAGTCTCAGGTACTGTAGGACTACTCCAAATCATCTTGGCTCTGACACACACACACACACACACACACACACAAAAACACACACAAACACACAGACACACACACACACACACACACAGACACAAAAACACACACGCGCAAGCTTTGCAGGTCCATCAACCCATGTAAACACCTCTCACAACCCAGTAACCTGTGGATCATGAGAGAGAACCTTCATAAATCAGCAGAAAGTTACTAACCTTTTAATTGACACTGTATGTAGTGTCCTGTAATGCTTAGTTTGAAGTGAGACATCTTCATTCGTTCATAACAAAATCAAAACATATTTTAGCTTTTAGATTCTTCAAAGTAGCCACCCTTTGCCTTGATGACAGCTTTGCCCACTCTTGGCAATCTCAGAAATCTCCCTGTTACCATAAGTTTCCTGGGAGATATCGGGGGAGATATGTTCGAGAAACGCACCTGATGCACGTATTTGTAGAATATTCTAACTCCGGAAAGGGTATGTGTCAAAATGCTGACATAGCTAAACCTTTATTTTTAGGCATGAACGAATCCACATATTTTCAAAAATGTATCCTTATCTGAAGTCATTACATGATCATTTATGTATCCTTATTAACAAAATAGGCATAATTTCAATAGATATTCTTACACGATATAGAATAGTCATCATCCTATGTCTGATCGAAAATGGACTAAATCTGACTTACGATCAAATGTCCAGCGGACAAATAATTTTTACCTGTTCAGGCACCGAAAATCATTGTGCTTCTTCTTCACGTGGAGGTGACATATCTGAGCTTACATTTGCACCATATTGAGTAGTAAGCTGCAAAAGATGGAAAAGCAAACATCATATTTAATCCAAGTTGCTATTTCCCCAAAAATCTCCGCTATTTTTGTTTACAAAATGCAGCAAAGCAAACACAGAGCTCCAGTCACAGCACGTTTTCTGTAAAGACGCAAACTTAGGCCAATCTTTGCTAAAAATGTATTGCTTCTGGTCGGTTCCGGTTTATAAACCTACTGGACACCGTAGATCAAAATGGCTTGCGTAGAGTGGTAGCCCTGATTCTCACAGACACAGGAGGGTTCCCGAGTGGCGCATGGGGTCTAAGTCACTGCATTTCAGTGCTAGAGGCGTCACTACAGAAACCCTGGTTGTATCACAACCAGCCGTGATTGGGAGTCCAATAGGGTGGCGCACAATTGGCCCAGCGTTGTCCGGGTTTGGCCAGTGTAGGCCTTCATAGGGTTATAGATAATGTGTGACGCATTTATGTAGTGTGTATGAAGCCTTTATAGGGGTGGCAGGTAGCCTAGTAGTTAGAGAGTTGGACTAGTAACCGAAAGGTTGCACAATTGAATCTTTCTCAGCAGCACCATGCAGTCTCAAAAAGGCTTGGTTGCTTAACACACGTTTTGTTCTTATATAGTGTTGATATACTTAAATGCTGGCATTTACACAAGTCTAAATCCTGAAATGTGTTTTTTTTTCAGATCTTGCATCGGCATTGCCGCAGTTGAGCAATTTCCACATTGTCAGTCTCTCGCTGAGACAAATTGAACAGAAAATGGTAATTTATGGGGGGAAAAGCATCTTAATAAAAGGCTTTTAACACTGTGACTCAATTGATCAGAAGAAACTCCATGTGTAGACAGTGACACTTTCCACACCATGGAGCCGGCTACCCTCAGTGGGTTGTGTTGTCAACAGTCTTTTTACCCCCCAGAGAGCTACACTAGAGAGCCAGGGGGGGGGGGGGGGGGGGGGGTTGAACCAGGGATTTTTAGGGTGAACTATGCTCCTCAGTCGGAAAAAACAGATTTAAACATAATCTGGAGATATGGATGCAATGGACCATATATTTCCACTATAACACAGCGGTGTGGTGTCAGATGGCTGTTATGAATCAGCCAGGGCCCGGTTTCCCATAGCGATGGAACTTATGAGTGTTTTAAAGATTCATCTATCCTACAACAGCCAAAGGTGTAGGACTAAGATGCGTTTCCCACAACACCACACAGAGAACAGTCGTTGGAGCATGTGTCGATACTGATAGGATGGAAAGAAGCACTGCTCTCAGATCAGCTTTCTCCCTTTCTAATCTTACCTTAATATTAGAATTATTCTACAATACTGACGACGGATCAGCTCCTAGAGAGATATTATCACCTACGGATGCAAATATTGAGTCGGTTTATTCTAATGCTAACCCAATAAAAACGTACTAAATCTCAGATTTGGCACATCATTGCACACAGGTTACACAACCCATCATGAAATATATTGAGACAAATTCCCGAAAGTAGCATACAAGTAGCAAATGATATTATATATAAATTATATTTGAATACAGTCATCTCTGTATTAACTTCACTTTTTGTATCAATTTCAAAGACATTGATACAAAGACATTGATACAAAGACATCGATACCGGGGCGGCAGGGTAGTCTAGTGGTTAGAGCGTTGGAATAGTAACCGAAAGGGTGCAAGATTGAATCCCCAAACCGACAAGGTAGAACTCTGAACCCACTATTCCTAGACCGTCATTGAAAATAAGGATTTGTTCTTAACTGACTTGCCTAGTTAAATAAAGGACAAATATAAAAACATTGGCAACTTTGTACTTGTTGTCAACCCATATGCATTCATGCTACACACACACACATCACAAGAGATTGTGAAGGCTTTTAAGAACAATCTTACAAACGAAGGCACTGGGAAACAGATCGGCTACTAAAGTCACATCGTAAATTGGTTCTAATGATGGTCTTAAAAGTATTACTCCATTGACATAGTCCCAAAAAAAATTTAGCTTCTTAGCAAATCACATTTTCAAGATATGTAACTTTCAAACTATAGAAATCATCCTCATATGATGCATACGGGGATGATTTCTGTATTTCTGAAAGTTACATATCCCCCCCAAAAATGTCCCATTAACACCCTGGTCATTGTAACACACTGGTTCTCTTATTAGTCAGCGTAGGGCATTGACACAATGTGTCGAGGTAATACGGAAAGACATTCTAATAGTCCTCAACAATGGGTCTTTGTGGAGTAAGTGGTAAGGTTTGTGTTCTGATCAACTCCAATCACCCCAGAGAAGGACTCTCCACTGTAGTACTGAAGTAGCAAAAGGTTTGCTCGTGTCCAAAACGTCAACTTCACAACCTTGCTATACTGTAAAATAAGAGAACACAAGAGTATGGGCCCGTGACACTTCAATTAAAGCCAAAACCACATAGAACACAGCGCTCTACAATTGACTGACCCACATCAATTTCCAGAGCATTGGGCCTCCTTAGTGGTGAAAACCCAGCTGAAGAACATCACTGCACACATGGAATGAAGGGCGGAATCATTTACCGACCAACAGAGAGAAAAAAATACAGGAATCAGTCTGCAGCCCACATGAAAAAATACTATTGTGTAAATACTGTAGTATTACTATATATATATATATATATATATATATATATATATATATATATATATATATATATATATACTATAGGTTCAAGTTTTATAAGTCATATGTACGCAATAGGCATGGGATACATCATCCAACGAAACACTTACTTGCAGGTTTCTTCTCGACAATGCAACAACAATAAGAAATAGAATAACATAAAATGGCTCAGTAGAAAATAATAAAGATTTTAGCATAAGTATAATACAGGCAGGCCCTATTTATAGTCCAATATTTAAACGTGTATTGAGGAAGGGGGTGATGGGGGGCAGTGTGTCACGCCCTGACCATAGTTTGCTTTGTATGTTTCTATGTTGTTGTTTTTTTCATCTTGGTCCGACATTTCTTACTCCTCGTCAGAGGAGGACGAAGACTACCGTTACACAGTGTATAAACTGAGCAGTATATAATACGAGTCTGGTAGCAGCAGTTGTAATGTGTGTATACGGTGAACGTGTACATGTGTCTGTATTCACGTCAGTGTTTTTTGGGGGATTATTTAAGATACTGTTTGAAGAGGTAGGGTTTCAGATGTATTCGGGAAGATGGGCAAAGACTCTGCTGTACTAGCTTCGTCACAGCCACTAACACACATACCTGAAATCCTTACATTGTGACCCAGCAGGAGATAGGGGTTTCGTAGCTACATTCAGAGATACATTTATAGCCAGTGATCATAAATAATGAATAGATTTTAAACAAAAAAACACTTTCTCATAGATGGACAATATTAATGTGAGATGAAAGGGGAATTCCTAACGAGTTCAGGAAGCCAAGCTAGAGCTCTGTGAGGTGTTCACAGCAATGGGGGCAGACGTTTTGATTGAGAGACCTTTAGAAAATATAAACATTTTCTCTAACACTAAAAATACAAATATGTTTTCTACAGTTTTTTTCTACGATTTTTACTATACCTACAAAAAATATATGTCATTTCAAGCCGTATTCATATAGTTTTGTTGATTATGATATACAGTACAGTACGTAGATAACGTTTTCGTTTACATTTAAGACGATTTATACATTTCCTGCATGTCCTCACCTAATAAGGGTGCCCAAGGAAACACTGACCAAAACTTTGGATTCCTAGTTGTCACAATATTCTTCAGTTACAAGACTAACTGATAGGTTTAGGTGAGCGTTATAGCGATGCCCATTTAGTGTGGAACTCCAGCTTTGAAGAGCGCGTTGAGGCAGAGACGCAGGTCATTTAAAGACTCTTTCTAGATTCTGGTAATGGAGATGATATATGGCAGGGAATGATTGACAGTTGTTGACATGAGACTTGTTTGGTTTATCTAAGAGGAGACACAGAAAGATGCAAATAATAACGTCAATAACAGCAAGGAACATACATAATTCATCGGCTGTTAATGGCAATAATCAAAGACAATATGCAAATAGCATATAAATAAGTAAAACTATGCATAAATATCTCAAGCAATCAAACAATAAATGTAACAAGTAGCAAGCATAGCCATAAAGCAGGCCTAGTTAGCATAACACAGGCAAAGTGCAAAGACTATTAACATGGGGTCATTAACACTACAAGTACCATAGAGAATAGATCAATAGAATCAAAAAATGCTGTTTTAACTGAGCTGTTAGTATTTTGCTGCCATGAGCTGTTCATCTATACAAAACAAGCAATGGTTTGGGAGTCCTCTTCTTATCCTCTTCTGTAAGATAAAAGGCTTGTACTCACATTTCAATGACGCATACTGCTTGTTGTTTGTGAGAGTTGTTTGTCGTGCTCAAGTACTCAACTCTGTCTGGGTGAAGGACGCGGATTGAAAGGAGGCGCACTCGAACCTGCCCGTGTAAATACCTTGCCATAGAGTTATAAGTGTGCACACCTGCCACGAGTGCCCGCTGTCCTCACGTGACCATAGAGATGGGAAAAGGGCACACCTGCCACGAGTGCCCGCTGTCCTCACGTGACCATAGAGATGGGAAAAGGGCACACCTGCCACGAGTGCCCGCTGTCCTCACGTGACCATAGAGATGGGAAAAGGGCACACCTGCCACGAGTGACAGAATCTACGTCATGATCATGGA
>NC_074677.1:5243344-5288344 GCF_029448725.1 Salvelinus fontinalis
ACAAGCATAAGATCACCATGCGCAATGCCAAGTGTTGATTGGAGAGGTGTAAAGCTCACCGCTATTGGACTCTAGAGAAGTGGAAGTGAATTCTCTGGAGTGACAAATCACGAATCACGCTTCACCATCTGGCAGTCCGACAAATGAATTTGGGTTTGGCAGATGCCAGGAGAACACTACCTCCCCGAATGCATAGTGCCAACTGTAAAGTTTGGTGGAGGAGGAGGAGGAATAATGGTCTGGGGCTGTTTTTCATGGTTCGGGCTATGCCCCTAAGTTCCAGTGAAGGGAAATCTTAACGCTACAGCATATATTGACATTCTAGACGATTCTGTGCTTACAACTTTGTGGTATCAGTTTGGGGTAGGCCCTTTCCTGTTTTAGCATGACAATGCCCTAGTGCACAAAGTGAAGTCCATACAGAAGTGGTTTGTCAAGATCGGTGTGTAAGAACTTGACTGGCCTGCACAGAGCCTTGGCCTCAACCCCATCAAACACGTTTGGGATAAATCGACTGCGAGCCAGGCCTAATCGCCCAACATCAGTGGCCGACCTCACTAATGGTCTTGTGGCTGAATGGAAGCAGGTCCCAGCAGGAATGTTCCATTAACTTGTGGAAAGCCTTCCCAGAGGAGTGGAGGCTGTTATAGTAGGACTCCTTGGCAGTTGGACTCTTTCCAGGTAATTTTGTCCAAAATCAGATTGTAGGTTTGGAGTTTTGATTTGGATTGAAGATTATGTTGTGGAGGGTAATAACCTGTATATGTCCTGGTGACATAGTGTTGTAGAGGGTAATAACCTGTATATGTCCTGGTGACATAGTGTTGTAGAGGGTAATAACCTGTATATGTCCTGGTGACATAGTGTTGTAGAGGGTAATAACCTGTATATGTCCTGGTGACATAATGTTGTGGAGGGTAGTATCCTGTATATGTCCTGGTGACATAGTGTTGTAGAGGGTAGTATCCTGTATATGTCCTGGTGACATAGTGTTGTGGAGGGTAGTATCCTGTATATGTCCTGGTGACATAGTGTTGTGGAGGGTAGTATCCTGTGTATGTCCTGGTGACATAGTGTTGTGGAGGGTAGTATCCTGTATATGTCCTGGTGACATAGTGTTGTGGAGGGTAGTATCATGTATATGTCCTGGTGACATGGTGTTGTGGAGGGTAGTATCCTGTATATGTCCTGGTGACATAGTGTTGTGGAGGGTAGTATCCTGTATATGTCCTTGTGAATCCTAGTTTATCCAACTCTAAATCTATATATTTTTGCTCTCTCTGTGTAACCCCCCCCCCCTCCCTCTCTATGCTTCTCCCCCCTCTTTATCTCTCTCCTCTCTCTCTCCATCTTGGAATGTTTGGTTCCTGACATAGTTGTCTAGCCTCTCTCTGAACCTTTCCCTTATTCCTGTCAGTCTTAAATTCTCTCTCTCTCTCTCTTCTCTCATCCCTGTGGGTTCTCACTGTGAGAGGCTGATACTGTGGCATGGTGAAGGCAGAGAGACAGCGGTGGAGATGAGAAAACTTAGTCCCATCAAATGAGCCGGGGCTTGTTTTAGAGGTCACTGTCAACTTTGACGTCTGTGTCGCCTATTAATTCAAATTAGCCTGGGTCCTTTTTTCCCCTCAGCATCTCCCTTAACAAATCCCTGGCATTCTCACAATGTCAATTACAAAATGGGAGAGCAGCCATGATTTAAGATTAATGAGTAAAAATAGTTGGAGGAAGCGCCAGTGTAGCAGGACTGTGGGGCGTTCCTTTATGCAGGCCTCAATGTGATTTTTTTCCCTCTCTCTCTCTCTCCCTTCACCATCTGTCTGGTTCTGTATGAAGCGTTTTCAGACATAGATCACAGGAGCAGCGCTATGTCTTTCTTTCCCCTCTCAGATATGGATGTGTCGGACGGGCGCTGAATCCAGGGAGAAAGAGAAGATGTTACAGAATATATCTTCTCTCACTTTTGAGAGCTGCACATGTCTTTGTCACTTAAAACTTTGAACAAAAAACATGGATAATACAAGTTTTAATCCCAAGGCTTTTTTTCTTTCTGCTTTCCAAGCCCGACTTTGAGCACATAAACTCTTTTGACTCCCATCAACCCAAATAGTGCGAAGCAGAAGCCTGAGTCAAACATGTAAAAAAAAAACGAAATAAAAACTTGTCCTGCTGTAATTGGTTCAACAGGAGATAATGGGGCTGAGTCTGACCAAAGCCGAAAGAGGGAACTGTCCCTGAAAACACCTGAGACATTTGAACTGCTGCTCAATAATGAATGGCTGTTAGGAGACCCTTTTTAAAGGGATGGTTCACCCCACATCAAAGTTTGTCAGATGTTTTCAAACCTTAAAAGTGGTCTGAAGTCAAGATGAGTCCACATTGCACCTAATCTGTTTTATAAATCCTATTGACATTTGTAGAAATCCCAAATTCAACCAGCTCCAAGTTTAACAAGAACCCATTTTTTCCAAGAGACACTTTTCTAAGTTTTAACACCTTTACTTTACAGACATTTTCAAACAGTGAGCAATTATCTTTTTTTTAGCTCAACAAAAATGTACAAAAGCCCAGAGCATTCAGCACATGGAATGTGAACGATGTCAAGACAAATCCCCCCCCCCCCCCCCCCTTAAAAGATTTAGATGCTACTATTGTAAAGTGGCTGTTCCACTGGATGTCATAAGGTAAACGCACCAATTTGTAAGTCGCTCTGGATAAGAGCGTCTGCTAAATGACTTAAATGTAAATGTACTGCAGTGTGTGTGGTGAATCTCGTCAAGCTAGGTGGAACATCTGACAGGGCACACTGGGAGTAGTTATGAATTATTATTCATGTATTACCCCTGTCTGTCTCTTCTGTTGACTTGTACCAATTACACCAACTGTTTTCTTCTGGATGAATCTGCAGGGAAAACACCCACAAATGGAAATGATGAAGGGGTTTGTTGATTTAAACATCGCAGCACTAAACGCTCCAAACATCAGTGTTCGCTGTGAGAGGGCTGAAGGTTTACTAAAGGATAAATAATGGAAACAGAAGCCAACAGTTCCCCAGTGGAAGGAAGGCTGCCTGGCTCTGCCTTCTGCCTTTTCATGTTGGGCTCTTTGGGCTGATTGTTACTTGGGATAGATTTAATGGATGATGGCTGTGAAGATTAGCCTGGTCTAGCAGACTGATGGCTGTGAAGATTAGCCTGGTCTAGCAGACTGATGGCTGTGAAGATTAGCCTGGTCTAGCAGACTGATGGCTGTGAAGATTAGCCTGGTCTAGCAGACTGATGGCTGTGAAGATTAGCCTGGTCTAGCAGACTGATGGCTGTGAAGATTAGCCTGGTCTAGCAGACTGATGGCTGTGAAGATTAGCCTGGTCTAGCAGACTGATGGCTGTGAAGATTAGCCTGGTCTAGCAGACTGATGGCTGTGAAGATTAGCCTGGTCTAGCAGACTGATGGCTGCACTGACGTTTAGTTAATTTTTTTGTTTCACTTTAAGTGAAACATAACGTGAGTTATCGCAAGATCAGGCAGTTTTTGTATTAGCCTCTCTATACATATATATATATATTGCTTTTTTATATATTGCTATTCTTTCAAAAACACAGACGAAAACACAGACACACATATATATATGTATACACACTACCGTTCACAAGTTATATACACACTACCATTCACAAGTTTGGAGTCACTTAGAAATGTCTGTGTTTTTGAAAGAAAATAAAAAAAATTGTCCATTAAAATAACATCAAATTGATCAGAAATACAGTGTAGACATTGTTAATGTTGTAAATGACTATTGTAGCTGGAAGCAGCTGATTTTTTAAAATAGTACCTGCAAAACACCAGTCTCAACTTCAACAGTGAAGAGGCGACTCCGGGATGCTGGCCTTCTAGACAGAATTCCTCTTTCCAGTGTCTGTGTTCTTTTGCCCATCTTAATCTTTTCTTTTTATTGGCCAGTCTGAGATATGGCTTTTTCTTTGCAACTCTGCCTAGAAGGCCAGCATCCCGGAGTCGCCTCTTCACTGTTGACGTTAAGATTGGTGTTTTGCGGGTACTATTTAATGAAGCTGCCAGTTGAGGACTTGTGAGGCGTCTGTTTCTCAAACTAGACACTCTAATGTACTTGTCCTCTTGCTCAGTTGTGCACCGCGGCCTCCCACTCTTTCTATTCTGGTTAGGGCCAGTTTGCGCTGTTCTGTGAAGTGAGTAGTACACAGTGTTGTACGAGATCTTCAGTTTCTTGGCAATTTCTCGCATGAAATAGCCTTCATTTCTCAGAACAAGAATAGACTGACGAGTTTCAGAAGAAAGGTCTTTGTTTCTGTCCATTTTGAGCCTGTAATCGAACCCACAAATGCTGATGCTCCAGATACACAACTAGTCTAAAGAAGGCCAGTTTTATTGCTTCTTTAAATCAGGACATCAGTTTTCAGCTGTGCTAACATAATTGCAAATGGTTTTCTAATGATCAATTAGCCTTTTAAAATGATAAACTTGAATTAGCTAACACAACGTGCCATTGGAACGCAGGAGTGATGGTTTGCTGATAATGGGCCTCTGTACACCTATGTAGATATTCCATAAAAAATCTGCCATTTCCAGCAACAATAGTCATTTACAACATTAACAATGTCTACACTGTATTTCTGATCAATTTGATGTTAGTGTAACGGACAAAAAAATAGCTTTTCTTTCAAAAACACAGACATTTCTAAGTGAGCCCAAACTTTTGAAACAGTACTGTATGTGTATGTGTTTACTTCAATGTCAATTCGCAACTTGTACGAGTCAATATACAAATCGCAGTATTATCGTCTCTTCAGTAAAAGCCTAATAGATGGTAAAATGATCAGAATCTTGAATTTCTCATTCTATTTCTCACATAGTAATTGTGTGGGTTTGGCTGAAACAGGCTCTCAGAACAACTGTAAGCTAAATGATTAGGCCCTTTATCAATATCATCCACTTTGGGTTTGTTCTTTCAGCAGATAGATTAGGAGTCAGTCTTCTTTTGACTTTAGGTAAATATTAACAGAAAAGCATGTGATTACTTTTGCGATTCAGTCTTTCTGTGAAGACTAATAAAAGACGAATAAAAAAAATACTGTTTTTGTAAAACAAAATGAGTTGGGAGTAAGTCAGAGTTTTTATTGTCTATTCCATGTCAATAGCCATTGACTTGAATATTTTTCAGATGTTATGATCCTTCCAGAAGGCACATCATATAACACTTGAAAGAGAGTGTTTTCACTACATTCCTCCACTTCACTCATCTTACAAGAAACTTAGGCAACCTCTGCATTACTGATCAAAATCACATTTCGACTCTGACTTTGCTACACCGTGGAGTACTTTGTACAATACTTCTCTTCATCAGGATATTTATTCTGCTTTGTTGTATTACTCCTGTCAAGGTTATATCTTCACCAACCAAACACAGAGCAGAAGAGGTTGAATGGAGATTCCGCGTTTACATTTGAAAGCACAGCATGTACGATATTAGCCATAAATGCTATGTCTGGCTGTGCATAACACAGCTGTAAAATTTGCATGTGTTTTTTTTTTGTTTATTTTAAGAATGATTTTGTATCCAGATGGTACATAAAAACAACATTATGAATTGATAAAATCATGGAACAATCTGCTGCATACAGGCTTATTGTCTCTACGGTGGTCCCGTGTGGCTCAGTGGATCGAGCACGGTGCTTGCAATTCCCAGGGTTGTTTGTTCGATTCCCATGGGGCACTAGGAAAAAGTACATAAATACATCCAATCACTACTGTGAGTTGCTCTGGATAAGAGTGTCTGCTAAATGACTAACGTGTAATGCAACTGATGCTGTGGGAGGTGGGGAATGTATGTTTCTTTGCTGACCAGAATAATCGGGGGAGGCCATCACTCTTGAGAGTCTTTGGCATTTCTTAGATTACATACAATGTAAGCAGACCTATTGACACAGGGAAGTGTGCTGTGTAACTATCCCTCATGTTTGTTGGCATCGCACACTCGGAGGTGAGACTACCTGCCCACATGCTGTATTATACAGGGGGGGGGGGGGGGGGGGGGGGGGGGCTTGTCAGGCCAAGAGGATACAATGTATGTGCTACTGTAATACATACTGCTTACGCATTGAAACAGCACACATGTTAGAATCATAAATGACTATAAGGACTCAAATGAAAGCAGAGGCCGTGAAAATGTCTAAGCAACTGTTGGGAAGTAGAAACATTAAGGCCGGACATTATATGGAAGAGTGAAGGGGCCTGAAGAACATATATTTACAATATGACTCATAACCCCGACACATCAAATGGAGGCACAGTGTGTCTGCAGAGGAAGTAAAATGACCTGAATAAAAAAGAAAGAAACCAAAACGATCACACACAGCAACCAATTGCTTGTCTTGTTTACGGTAACATTGTTTACCGTCTAGCTGATAAATGTGTAAGGAGGTTGCAGATTGTGATTGCATTATCTCATTGTTTCATGCTGTTTCATGCTTCCGGTGGTCCTGTAATGTCTCTATTGTTCACCCATCTGTTACAGATAACATCATGATTGAGTATAAGCAATCACTAAAAAGTGAAACAGAAACCCAAGAGATCATTCTAAAGAGGTCAACAAAATAGGGCTATTGTTCTCTGAGTGAGATCGGTGTAGGAGCAGGTCTGGTTTCTGATTTAGCCTTCAGGTAACAAACAATGGACCTTATCTGGAAGCAAATTAATGAGACGTTGCTGCTCTTTTCATGCGGAAGTGAAAAATTCCCCAAAAGCTCCAGAGTGAAGGGTTTATGAATCACAATAACACAACACATGCTCTGCTAACCCAACAGTAGCCCTCCAAAATACTAATCAACATTTGTTAGGTTGATATTTTACATAACACAAAATATATATTGTTTAAAAAAAAATGCATTGTAAAATGCATGGATTTTCAGTTGGACTATTTCATAGTCATTGGTATTGAATCATACTGATCCATTCCATACTGATCCATACCATACTGATCCACAATGATCCATACCATACTGATCCATTCCATACTGATCCATACCATACTGATCCACACCATACTGATCCATAATGATCCATACCATACTGATCCACAATGATCCATACCATACTGATCCATTCCATACTGATCCATACCATACTGATCCACACCATACTGATCCATACTGATCCATACCATACTGATCCACAATGATCCATACCATACTGATCCATAATGATCCATACTGATCCATACCATACTGATCCATAATGATCCATACTGATCCATACCATACTGATCCATACCATACTGATCCATACCATACTGATCCATACTGATCCACACCATACTGATCCATACTGATCCATACCATACTGATCCACAATGATCCATACTGATCCATACTGATCCATACTGATCCATACCATACTGATCCACAATGATCCATACTGATCCATACTGATCCATACTGATCCATACTGATCCATACTGATCCATACTGATCCACAATGATCCATACCATACTGATCCACAATGATCCATACCATACTGATCCACAATGATCCATACCATACTGATCCATACTGATCCATACCATACTGATCCATACTGATCCATACCATACTGATCCATACTGATCCACAATGATCTATACCATACTGATCCATACCATACTGATCCACAATGATCCATACCATACTGATCCATACTGATCCATACCATACTGATCCATACTGATCCATACCATACTGATCCACAATGATCCATACCATACTGATCCACAATGATCCATACCATACTGATCCATACTGATCCATACCATACTGATCCATACTGATCCACAATGATCTATACCATACTGATCCATACTGATCCATACCATACTGATCCATACTGATCCATACTGATCCATACCATACTGATCCATACCATACTGATCCATACTGATCCATACCATACTGATCCATACTGATCCATACCATACTGATCCATACTGATCCACAATGATCTATACCATACTGATCCATACTGATCCATACCATACTGATCCATACTGATCCATACTGATCCATACTGATCCATACTGATCCATACCATACTGATCCATACTGATCCATACCATACTGATCCATACTGATCCATACTGATCCATACCATACTGATCCATACTGATCCATAATGATCCATACCATACTGATCCATACCATACTGATCCACAATGATCCATACTGATCCACAATGATCCATACTGATCCATACCATACTGATCCATACTGATCCATACTGATCCATACCATACGGATCCATACTGATCCACAATGATCCATACTGATCCATACTGATCCATACTGATCCACACTGATCCATACTGATCCATACTGATCCATACTGATCCACAATGATCCATACCATACTGATCCATACTGATCCATACTGATCCATACTGATCCACAATGATCCATACCATACTGATCCATACTGATCCATACTGATCCATACCATACTGATCCATACTGATCCATACTGATCCACAATGATCCATACCATACTGATCCATACTGATCCATTCCATACTGATCCATACTGATCCATACCATACTGATCCATACTGATCCATACCATACTGATCCACACCATACTGATCCATACCATACTGATCCACAATGATCTATACCATACTGATCCATACTGATCCATACCATACTGATCCATACTGATCCATACCATACTGATCCATACTGATCCATACCATACTGATCCACACCATACTGATCCATACCATACTGATCCATGCCATACTGATCCACAATGATCCATACCATACTGATCCACAATGATCCATACCATACTGATCCACAATGATCCATACCATACTGATCCATAATGATCCATACCATACTGATCCATAGTGATCCATACCATACTGATCCATACTGATCCACACCATACTGATCCATACCATACTGATCCATACGGATCCATAGCATACTGATCCATGCCATACTGATCCATACTGACCCATACCATGCTGATCCAAAACATACGGATCCATACTGATCCATACCATACTGATCCATACCATACTGATCCAAAACATACGGATCCATAATGATCCATACCATTCTGATCCATAATGATCCATACCATACTGATCCATAATGATCCATAATGATCCATACCATACTGATCCATACTGATCCATAATGATCCATACCATACTGATCCATACTGATCCATAATGATCCATACCATACTGATCCATAATGATCCATACCATACTGATCCATAATGATCCATACCATACTGATCCATAATGATCCATACCATACTGATCCACAATGATCCATACCATACTGATCCATAATGATCCATACCATATAAGAAGGTTAGGATGAGGAACTGTATGCCTGCATAACACAACATCTCCTCCCTTCAGTTGGCTTAATTCCCATTTTTCCCTAATCATAGGATAAGTGAGATGTCGCCCATGGTAAGTGACAACTTCACTTCCCACCCGGTCTCCTACTATCA
The DNA here is from genome assembly GCF_029448725.1 of Salvelinus fontinalis. Taxonomy (NCBI): domain Eukaryota; kingdom Metazoa; phylum Chordata; class Actinopteri; order Salmoniformes; family Salmonidae; genus Salvelinus; species Salvelinus fontinalis. Next base: position 5,252,876 of record NC_074677.1, read on the forward strand.
CAGTGTCAAGAGAAGTGATTACAAGTCTCTCTTCATCACCTGAACGGTGCTGTGCCCCTTTTGAAAGAGTTTGTTTGGAGCGATGGAAGAAGCCTTCAGCATATGGCTGTCAGTCAGTGTGTTGTTATTGTAATAAGGTGGTGTGTTGATGTGTGTGGGGACGGGTGTGGTGTGGTGTGGTGTGTGGGGTGAGGTGTGTGGTGTGGTGTGGTGTGGGGAGGGGTGTGGTGTGGTGTGGTGTGGTGTGGTGAGGGTGTGGTGTGGTGTGTTGATGTGTGTGGGGTTGGGTGAGGTGTGTGTGGGGAGGGGTGTGGTGTGGTGTGTGTGGTGAGGGGAGGGGTGAGGTGTTGTGTGGTGTGGTGTGTTGATGTGTGTGGGGTTGGGTGAGGTGTGTGTGGGGAGGGGTGTGGTGTGGTGTGTGGGGTGTGGTGTGTGTGCTGTGGTGTGGTGTGTGTGCTGTGGTGTGGTATGTGGGGTGTGTTGTGTTGTGTGGTGAGGGGAGGGGTGTGGTGTGGTGTGTGGGGTGTGTTGTGTGGTGAGGGGAGGGGTGAGGTGTGGGGAGGGGTGTGGTGTGGTGTGTGGGGTGTGGTGTGTGTGCTGTGGTGTGGTGTGTGTGCTGTGGTGTGGTATGTGGGATGTGTTGTGTTGTGTGGTGAGGGGAGGGGTGTGGTGTGGTGTGGTGTGTGGGGTGTGTTGTGTGGTGAGGGGAGGGGTGAGGTGTGGTGTGGTGTGTGTGCTGTGGTGTGGTGTGTGGGGTGTGTTGTGTTGTGTGGTGAGGGGAGGGGTGTGCTGTGGTGTGGTGTGTTGATGTGTGTGGGGTTTGGGTGAGGTGTGTGTGGGGAGGGGTGTGGTGTGGTGTGTGTGCTGTGGTGTGGTGTGTGGTGAGGGGAGGGGTGAGGTGTGATGTGGTGTGGTGTGTTGATGTGTGTGGGGTTGGGTGAGGTGTGTGTGGGGTGTGGTGTGGGGTGGTGTGGTGTGTGTGCTGTGGTGTGGTGTGTGGGGTGTGTTGTATTGTGTGGTGAGGGGAGGGGTGAGGTGTGGTGTGGTGTTTGGTGTTTGTGTGTGTGCTGTGGTGTGGGGTGTGTTGTGTGTGTGGGGAGGTGTGTGTGGGGAGGGGTGTGGTGTGTGTGGGGAGGGGTGTGGTGTGGTGTGTGTGCTGTGGTGTGGGGTGTGTTGTGTGTGTGGGGAGGTGTGTGTGGGGAGGGGTGTGGTGTGGTGTGTGGTGTGTGTTGTGTGGTGAGGGGAGGGGTGAGGTGTGATGTGGTGTGGTGTGTTGATGTGTGTGGGGTTTGGGTGAGGTGTGGTGTGGGGAGGGGTGTGGTGTGTGGGGTGTGTTGTATGGTGAGGGGAGGGGTGTGGTGTGGTGTGTGTGTGTGTGTGTTGTGTTCAGCAGGAGTCACAGTGTCTCGCTTCCTGGCTCCTGTTTGGCTGTCACGGTGATTTATCTGGCACTGATAAAACATATGGAGGAAATGACTGGAGGAACCATTCCCCTACAATATGTCTCTTTTCCTCATGATTGCTTGAAAAGCAATTTAAATCAATCTGAGTCACAGTAAATGTTTCCCTTTTCAACTGGTCAGTCACTCCACGGTGGGAATGTACTCAAAGTCTAGAGCAGCAGAATATGGAATAGAGAGAGGAAATGATAGATGACCTTGGCACTCATTATTTTGTCTATCCAATTGAACCAGACCATGACCAGACCAGTGACCAATGATACCAAGTGGGATCATGACATCATTGGAATCATGTGTTTGTAACAGAGACATACTGCATTAAAACATGTGATACTTTACTTCAGTGTTGGATTAGGGTTAGCTGATCATAACCCTAGACTGGTACTTACAGCAGCAGCACTAAACCCTTACCCTAAACCTTGGCCTAACTCTAAGTGTCACCCAAATTGCTGTCGTCAGCTCACCTTGTAAATAAATGACTTGGGCCATTTAGCAGGCATTGTTCCCTTTATTACAACTCATATCTAACTTGAAAATACTCCTGCATACAAGCCTTACATGGAAAACCAAGATGTTATCATCTGACCTGGAACTGATGAGCTGGAGTAGCTCATACAGGAAAAATAAACTGACGAGATGTATGGAAGCGCTCAAGCATTACTGAGGCATTCAACTCTCTGTGTGTGTGTGTGTGTGTGTGTGTGTGTGTGTGTGTGTGTGTGTGTGTGTGTGTGTGTGTGTGTGTGTGTGTGTGTGTGTGTGTGTGTGTGTGTGTGTGTGTGTGTGTGTGTGTGTGTGTGTGTGTGTGTGTGTGTGTGTGTGTGTGTGTGTAAAGGCTGTAACCATGAGAGAGGTGTATTGAGGATGTTCTCCTGGGCGGAGGAACAGCAGAGCCTTTTCAATGATTCATGTCGTGTCAGTAATGATCTAGCAAGCTGTCTCTGCCTGAGAAATGTAAATGTGTGTGTGTGTGTGTGTGTGTGTGTGTGTGTTTGACCATGTGTGTGACCATGCGGTTAGAGTTCTACCTCCAAGTTTTGTGAGTGAGACAGCGACAGGCCTGAGGGTTGCAGTGACTACACTTGTGTTTTATGACAAAGACTAGGGAGGGGGTGGAACTATAAGAAACCAGATAGACTCAGGTTACTACTTGGGAGAAACACGTTGGTAAACCAGTTAACCCTGTCTCTGACCCAGCTGTGAATATTCAAATCAAATCCAATTGTATTTGTCACATGCACCGAATACAACAGGTGTTTTGTTGTGCCCTCTACACGACTGTCTTGGTGTGCTTGGACCATGTTAGTTTGTTGTTGATGTGGACACCAAGGAACTTGAAGCTCTCAACCTGCTCCACTACAGCCCCGTCGATGTGAATGGGGGCGTGCTCGGTCCTGCTTTTCCTGTAGTCCACAATCATCTCCTTATTCTTGATGACGTTGAGGGAGAGGTTGTTGTCCTGGCACCACACAGCCAGGTCTCTGATCTGCTCCCTATATGCTGTCTCGTCGTTGTTGGTGATCAGGCCTATTACTGTTGTGTCATCGGCAAACTTAATAATGGTGTTGGAGTCGTGCCTGGCCATGCAGTCATGAGTGAACAGGGAGTACAGGAGCGGACTGAGCACGCACCCCTGAGGACCCCCCCGTGTTGAGGATCAGCTTTTCCCCCTCGGGAGACTGAAAAGATTTGGCATCCTCAAAAGGTTCTACAGCGGCACCATCGAGAGCATCCTGACCGGTTGCATCAACACCTGGTATGGCAACTGCTCGGCATCTAACCGTAAGGCGCTACAGAGGGTAGTGCAAACAGCCCAGTACATCACTGGGGCCAAGCTTCCTGCCATCCAGGACCTATATGATAGGCGGTGTCAGACGGAAGCCCATAAAATTGTCAGAGACTCCAGTCTCCCAAGTTATAGACTGTTTTCTCAGCTACCGCATGGTTAGTGGTACCGGAGCGCCAAGTCTAGGATAAAAAGGCTCCTCAAAAGCTTCTACCCACAAGCCATTAGACTGCTGTACAATTCATAAAAATCCCCCCCCTGTACACTACTGCTAGTAGCTGTTTGCTTGTTACCTATGCATAGTCACTTTGCCCCCACCTACATGTACAGATTACCTCAACTAGCCTGTACCCCTGCACACTGACTCGGTACCGGTACCTCCTGTACATAGCCTCGTTATTGTTATTCTTATTGTGTTACTTTTTGTTCTGACTTTTTATTTCAGCCTACTTGGTAAATATTTTCTTCTTCTTGAACTGCACTGTTGGTTAAGGACTTGTAAGTAAGTATTTCACGGTAAGGTCTACACTTGTTGTATTCAGCGCATGTGACTAATAAAGTTTGATTTGATTTGAATTACATTAACCTTTTGGCTCCCCTTTCTCTGCATCACTCTAAATTACAGAGACCTTTTGGCTTACCTTTCTCTTGTTCTATGATTTCCATGTTAGGCTCTACTGGGTTCTGGTAATTGGCCTCATAAGCCACCAGGGACAGATATAAACCCAACCCAATATGAATTAACTTGCCCCACTCACTCTCCAATTAATCTAATTGGTTTACTATCTATTGTGACTCCTGAATGATTATTCTATGGGTACAGGAGCAAAGACTTATTCGTAGAATATTCTTATCATGAATGAAACAAGAAACACATGAAGGAAAGTGTTTAGTATAACTTGTATTTGATTCCTTCAATCTCAGCTACAAGACTTTAGGTGACATGGGACAAGGAGCACCTTGGTGAGTAAAATGTAATTTCACATTATGAAGCACGAGAATGGACAGGAGAGGCCTCTCAGACATACCTCTCACCCAGTCCATCTCGGTCTGTACAAGCTCTGTACTTTCAAAGAACATCGCTGAGCTGGCCTGTAAATGAATACCTTACGTAAGTCCCAACCCACAGGTTAATGCACATGGTCAGGTTAATGCACATGGTCAGGTTAATGCACATGGTCAGGTTAATGCACATGGTCAGGTTAATGTACATGGTCAGGTTAATGTACATGATCAGGTTAATGTACATGGTCAGGTTAATGTACATGATCAGGTTAATGTACATGGTCAGGTTAATGTACATGATCAGGTTAATGTACATGGTCAGGTTAATGTACATGATCAGGTTAATGTACATGGTCAGGTTAATGCACATGGTCAGGTTAATGTACATGGTCAGGTTAATGTACATGATCAGGTTAATGTACATGGTCAGGTTAATGTACATGATCAGGTTAATGTACATGATCAGGTTAATGCACATGGTCAGGTTAATGCACATGGTCAGGTTAATGCACATGGTCAGGTTAATGTACAATGCATGTCAGAAAAGCGTTCCATCAAGGTTCTATGAAGTGAATCAAGCACTCCAGGTTTTCCCACTGGCACCCCGTCCCCGATCACTCTCTCTCTTCCTGGATCCATGTGTTCAGGCTGATATGAGGAGTCTTATTCAACACTAGCTGTCCCACTGTGTCACACAGACAGAGACATTCACACGAATGGCCTAAACGTACCAAAGGTGTGTGTGTGATTTATTTTATTTTTATATTTTTTTGTGTTTTATCATTAGCGCTGTAGTCACACAAAACAATTTTTAAGCTTTTCAAACTCCTTTGAATAGGTAACTAAGGGTTTTTTAGTGAACCTTTATTTAACTAGGCAAGTCAGTTAAGAACAAATTCTTATTTACAATGACGGCCTACACCGGCCAAAGCCGGACAACGCTGGGCCAATTGTGCACCGCCCTATGGGACTCCCAATCACAGCCGGTTGTGATACAGCCTGGAATTAAACCAGGGTCTGTAGTGATGCCTCTAGCACTGAGATGCAGTGCCTTAGACCGCTGTGCCACGGAGGCTTTACCATACGTGCTAAATTAGACCAATTAATCAACTTATGGAAACACAACACTGCTATCAGCAAAGATGATTGAAGATAAGTTATATCCTGCTAGCATACAGTCACTTCTCTACCTGTCCTTTCCACCCGCCTCGCTCTGCTTGCTTCAAGTGGTACTCTATTTTGACTCACTTCAGTTACAGCAAAGATGTTCACTCTTCACACCACTTTCTGCACTAAGATGAATTGTACTGATACTTCAATCTATAGCCATGTCCAGCCTGGGCCATACGAAACATAGTATAGGCCTATTTTCTGTACATGACACACTGACATCACACATGGATGCAGAAAGAAAGCCATCGCCATCTGTGCCCATTCAACATAACCTAGATTTAGTACTCCCGAGAGGTGCAGCGGTCTAAGGCCCTGTGTCTCAGTGCTAGAGGCGTCACTACAGACCCTAACTCAATCCTTGGTTTGATCCCGGGCTGTATAACATCCAGCTGTGATCAGGAGTCCCATAGGGTGGTGCACAATTGGTCCAGTGTGGTTAGGGAAGGGTTTGATTGGAGTATGCTGCCATTCTAAATAAGAATTTGATCCGCACCCTTTTTCTCAATTTTCGCCTAAAATGACACCCCCAAATCGAACTGCCTGTAGCTCAGGCCATGAAGCAAGGATATACATATTCTTGGTACCATTTGAAAGGAAACACTTTGAAGTTTGTGGAAATGTGAAAGGAATGTAGGAGAATATAACACATTAGATCTGGTAAAAGATATTACAAAGAAGAAAACTAGCGTTCTTTTGTAAAATTTTTGTACCATCATCTTTGAAATGCAAGAGAAAGGACATAATGTATTATTGCAGCCCAGGTGCAATTTAGATTTTGGCCACTAGATGGCAGCAGTGTATGTGCGAAGTTTTAGACTGATTCAATGAACCATTGCATATCTGTTCAAACTGTTGTATCAAGACTGCCCAAATGTGTCTAATTTGTTTATTAATAACTTTTCATGTTCAAAATTGTGCACTCTCCTCAAACAATAGCATGATATTATTTCATTGTAATGGCTACTGTAAATTGGACAGTGCAGTTAGACGAACAAGAATTTAAGCTTTCTGCCAATATCAGATATGTCCATGTCCTGGGAAATTGTCTTGTTACCTACAACCTCATGCTAATCGCATTAGCCTACATTACCTAAACCGTCCCGTGGAAGGGACACCGATCCCGAAGAAGATTTGCCTGGTTAAATAAATACATCTTTATTACTTCTAAACAAAACAACTTGTTGGGATTCTCTTACAATGTTGTTTTTTATTATTGCTTGAACAGTCGCTAAGATTACATTTGGTTGTGATCTTTGAAAATACCTATTTTGGATGCACCAGTTGTTAGCTATAATGCTAACCCCCATTAACATACGATAGGCTGGAAGAAAAGCTAGCCAAAGAGCCATTTTACTAGTTGAAGTGGTTTTAAAGTATAATGTAGTTTATTTGCAATGATGACACAAACATTATATTAAGTAGGACATTCATACGAGCCTTAAAATCCAATTAAAATGCAAAACTAGTGTGAAATGCACTCATAAGCAACATGTAAATTGAGGATTTTTCTGATGGTGGTCTATGAGAACTCCCCCGTGTTTTGCAACCAAATTGCGCACATCGTCCTCGTGCCGCAAGGTTTGCAAACACAGAAAGGAGCCTATACATATTTCTGAGCACCTCCAAGACGTATGATATGTACTAATGGTCTACATATTTTAGACAGAAACGAAAGTAGGGAGGTTGGTCGGGAGGATGTGTGTGCAGATAGTGTGACTGTCTAGCATTTGAAAGGTTGCTTGTTCGGGTCGCGTCAAGGACAACTGTAGAATTTTAGCTAACCCTTCCAGTAGCCCTAATTCTAACCTTAACCCATTTCACCTATCCTGCATATAAATTATCCAAACATTTGCCGTTAGTTCTACTAACCACCAGTGTAAATTCTCCCCCAAACTCTCCTTTGCTGTTACAACACAACAAACATCCTGGTCTCAGAGAGATACGTATAATACTATACGTCCTGTAAATCTTTGTACGACCGGGTAAGAGGTATGATACTATACGTCCTCTATTTCGTTTGATATTGTACGACCCGGTAAGACGTATGATACTATACGTCCTCTAATTCGTATGATATTGTACGACCGCTATTCCATTTATAATGTAACCTAACGCAAAGTTATATATCATACTGAATGGAGGAATATGTACATACCAAATCCTACGAATTGCCATGAGACCAGGTTTCCATGACAAACCTCATGCTGAGAAAATAAAAGAGAAGACAAAAATGAGAGTGGGAGGTGACAGTTTTTCTATGTACATTTTTATTGATTTATTGATAAATGGATTGATTGATTGATTTGTTGATGGATTAACTGATACCGTTGTGCCAAAGCCTGTCATCAAGAATGTTTCTTCACTACAACCTCAAATCCCAAACAAGCATGAAGCACTCTTCCCAGTGGTTCCAGCAGCCAATACAGTCCCAGAGGTCAGCATGTGGATCTGAACGGGTCACCTTCATCATTTTAATGAATATGCATCCATCCAGCCAGTTGGAACCCAACTCCTCGCATGTCGTTAATGTTTAATTAGTGAGAGCAGGACATCCTAATCAACCCAGTTAGCGGACCACAGCCTTGGGTGGGCCGATGGTTACAGCAGCACACGGAAAAGTGTCATCCTCACTGATGTCTAGCTGGAATTCAAGTCATCCATTACATGATGATGATGCCCTTACAATCACAGCCATTGGATCAGCCTGTAGAGAACAGCCATTGAATCAGCCTGTAGAGAACAGCCACTGAATCAGCCTGTAGAGATCTGCCATTGAATCAGCCTGTAGGGAACAGTCATTGAATCAGCCTGTAGAGAACAGCCATTGAATCAGTCTTTAGAGAACAGCCATTGAATCAGCCTGTAGAGAACAGCCATTGAATAGGCCTGTAGAGAACATCCATTGAATCAGCCTGTAGAGAACAGCAATTGAATCAGTCTTTAGAGAACAGCCATTGAATCAGCCTGTAGAGAACAGCCACTGAATAGGCCTGTAGAGAACAGCCATTGAATCAGCCTGTAGAGAACAGCAATTGAATCAGTCTTTAGAGAACAGCCATTGAATCAGCCTGTAGAGAACATCCATTGAATCAGCCTGTAGAGAACATCCATTGAATCAGCCTGTAGAGAACAGCCATTGAATCAGTCTGTAGAGAACAGCCATTGAATCAGCCTGTAGAGAACAGCCATTGAATCAGCCTGTAGAGAACAGCCATTGGACCAGCCTGTAGAGAACAGCCATTGAATAGGCCTGTAGAGAACAGCCATTGAATCAGCCTGTAGAGATCAGCCATTGGATCAGCCTGTAGAGAACAGCCATTGAATCAGCCTGTAGAGATCAGCCATTGAATCAGCCTGTAGAGAACAGCAATTGAATCAGCCTGTAGGGAACAGTCATTGAATCAGCCTGTAGAGAACAGCCATTGAATCAGTCTGTAGAGATCAGCCATTGAATCAGTCTGTAGAGAACAGCCATTGGATCAGCCTGTAGAGAACAGCCATTGGACCAGCCTGTAGAGAACAGCCATTGAATCAGCCTGTAGAGAACAGCAATTGAATCAGTCTGTAGAGAACATCCATTGAATCAGCCTGTAGAGAACAGCCATTGAATCAGCCTGTAGAGAACAGCCATTGGATCAGTCTGTAGAGATCAGCCATTGGATCAGCCTGTAGAGAACAGCCATTGAATCAGTCTTTAGAGAACAGTCATTGGATCAGCCTGTAGAGAACAGCCATTGAATCAGCCTGTAGAGAACAGCCATTGGATCAGCCTGTAGAGAACAGCCATTGGATCAGTCTGTAGAGATCAGCCATTGGATCAGCCTGTAGAGAACAGCCATTGAATCAGCCTGTAGAGAACAGCTATTTACACATACCCTTTAGATATTCTACTCATGATCACTTCTGGAGTCATTATTCCATTTAACCTTGGTTTGACAACAATGACAGGGGTGGTCTTATTGATAGATTGTTTCTTTCTGAGGAGAGAACTGGAGTTGTCAAGAGAGACCTTGGTTCACGGGGGGGGGCTTTCCCCCTGGGTTGATGTGATGAGGCACCTCGTGGGTTGGCTGTTACCTCCCTCCACTGTGTCACATTTGTCACAAGGATGGATACTGACGTTTTGACACCTTGCGCTTTCACTCAGCAGTATAGCAAAAATCCTCAACTCAGAGGGCATCACAATCTCTTGACCAGGGGTTCAATTAGGACAGACTGGAGAAGAGCTTTCCCCCTGGGTTAGGAGACCGTCTCTGTTGACACATCATTAAGGGTTAATTTCTGAAGTGATTCACACACTCGTTTCCGGGGCATCGCCACATTCCTGCAAATAACTTGAATCCTCAATCTTTTCATTTCAAATCCCCAGTATAAATAGCAGGCATCCTTTAGAATATGTAGGAGTCGTGGGTGGTTGTCGTGGTTCCACAGAGGAAATGGAAAAGCGTGGTTTCCATGATGTGTGCCAGCGATCACCCTCTCCTTCTATCTCTCCATGTCTTTCCTCTGGTATTGACGGCAGGCGGACAACTGCTCCTCTATCACTAACCACGTTTCCATCCACAATTTTTATGCAAGTAAAGTCATATTCTATAAAAAAATATATATAAATAAAAAAATCTGAGCAGCTGTGATGGAAACAGGAAATATCAGTGTACTTTTCTAAATCTCGACAGAAAAATGTGCTTGTTCCACATGGTGGGATCTTTTTTTGTGCGTTAAATATATTATGCGGGGAAACAGCGGTGGAAATGCTGTTATGGGCTTGATATAATAATCATCATATCTATGTCAAGCGATGTATCATGTATGGTGTATGGTGTATGGTGTATGATATATGGTGTATGATATATGATGTATGATGTATGGTGTATGGTGTATGGTGTATGATATATGATGTATGATGTATGCTGTATGATGTATGATATATGGTGTATGGTGTATGATATATGGTGTATGATGTATGGTGTATGATGTGTTGTGTATGGTGTATGATATATGATGTATGGTGTATGATATATGGTGTATGGTGTATGATATATGGTGTATGGTGTATGATATATGGTGTATGATATATGGTGTATGGTGTATGATATATGGTGTATGGTGTATGATATATGATGTATGGTGTATGATATATGGTGTATGGTGTATGATATATGGTGTATGGTGTATGATATATGGTGTATGATATATGGTGTATGGTGTATGATATATGGTGTATGGTGTATGATATATGATGTATGGTGTATGATATATGGTGTATGGTGTATGATATATGGTGTATGGTGTATGATATATGGTGTATGATATATGGTGTATGATGTATGGTGTATGATGTATTGTGTATGGTGTATGGTATATGGTGTATGGTGTATGATATATGGTGTATGGTGTATGGTGTATTGTGTATGATGTATGGTGTATGATGTATGCTGTATGATGTATTGTGTATGGTGTATGGTATATGGTGTATGGTGTATGATATATGGTGTATGGTGTATGGTGTATTGTGTATGATGTATGGTGTATGATGTATGCTGTATGATGTATTGTGTATGGTGTATGGTGTATGGTGTATGATATATGGTGTATGATGTATGGTGTATGGTGTATGATATATGGTGTATGGTGTATGATATATGGTGTATGATGTATGGTGTATGATGTATTGTGTATGGTGTATGGTATATGGTGTATGGTGTATGATTATATGGTGTATGGTGTATGATATATGATGTATGGTGTATGGTGTATGATATATGGTGTATGGTGTATGATATATGGTGTATGATGTATGGTGTATGATGTGTTGTGTATGGTGTATGGTATATGGTGTATGGTGTATGATGTGTTGTGTGGTATATGATGTATGGTGTATGGTGTATGGTGTATGATATATGGTGTATGGTGTATGATATATGGTGTATGGTATATGATATATGGTGTATGGTGTATGATATATGATGTATGGTGTATGGTGTATGATATATGGTGTATGGTGTATGATATATGGTGTATGATGTATGGTGTATGATGTGTTGTGTATGGTGTATGGTATATGGTGTATGGTGTATGATGTGTTGTATGGTATATGATGTATGGTGTATGGTGTATGATATGTGGTGTATGGTGTATGATATATGGTGTATGGTGTATGATATGTGGTGTATGGTGTATGATATATGGTGTATGGTGTATGATATATGATGTATGATGTATGGTGTATGATGTATTGTATATGGTGTATGATGTATTGTGTATGGTGTATGATGTATTGTATATGGTGTATGATGTATTGTGTATGATGTATGGTTTATGATGTATTGTGTATGATGTATGATGTATGGTGTATGATTTATTGTGTATGATGTATGGTGTATGATGTATGATGTATGGTGTATGATGTATTGTGTATGATGTATGATGTATGGTGTATGATGTATGGTGTATGATGTATGGTCCTCTCACTATGACTTAGGAAACCATGCAGTTTATTAGGCTCCAGATTAAATAAATGATGATGAACTTCACAGGGTGGTGAAAGTGCACAGCGATGAGCTTGATGCAATAAATATTCAGGGTCTTTTTCTGGTGACATGATGATCGATGCTTGACTGCCGTTTGAAAAATACAAATATTATCCATAATTATCTCCTCATGTAGACCGGACAACCCTCACAGCCTACCCTCACGGCCGACCCTCACGGCCTACCCTCACAGCCTACCCTCACTGAATCTGTGAGCTGTTGGCTAGAGTGCAGGTGTCAAGACCAGAGGAGGCACATTTTGATATTTAACGGTTTTTGTGACAAAACTAAGTAGAGTTGATAATGTGATTGAAACCCATTGACCTTTAGGATTTTTATTCAGTCCTTGAAAACTTAAATGGAAAAAGTACATTTTGTGTGTACTATGTCATCACACACTGATTTTTTTATCTGTAAGTCAGTTTGGTGGAAACATACACTACATGAGCAAAAGTATTGCTTCCATTCAGCCACAAAAGCATTAGTGAGGTCGGGCACTGATGTTGGGCGATTAGGCCTGGCACGCAGTCGGAGTTCCCAATTCATCCCAAAGGTGTTAGATGGGGTTGAGGTCAGGGTTCTGTGCAGGCTAGTCAAGTTCTTCCACACCGATCTCGAGAAACCATTTCTGTATGGACCTCGCTTTGTGCACGGGGGGCATTGTCATTCTAAAACAGGAAAGGGCCTTGCCCAAACTGTTGCCACAACGTTGCAAGTACAGAATTGTCTAGAATGTCATTGTATGCTGTAGCATTAAGATTTCCCTTCACTGGGGACTAGACCAAACCATGAAATACAACCCCAGACCATCATTCCTCCTCCATCAATCTCTATGCATTGGGGCAGGTAGCGTTCTCCTGGAATCCACCTAACCCAGATTTGTCCGTCGAACTGCAGATGGTGAAGAGTGATTCATCACTCCAGAGAATGCGTTTCCACTGCACTGAGTCCAAAGGCGGCGAGCTTTACACCACTCCAGACGATGCTTGGCATTGCGCATGGTGATCTTAGACTTGTGTGAGACTGCTCGGCCATGGAAACCCCTTTCATGAAGCTCCCAAAGTGCTGACTTTGCTTCCAGAGACATTTGGAACTCAGTAGTGAGTGTTGCAACCGAGGACAGACCATTTTTACACGCTACGTGCTTCAGCACTTGGCTGTCCCGCAATGTGTGAGCTTGTGTGGCCACCACTCCTTGGTCGAGCTGTTGCTGCTCCTAGACATTTCCACTTCACAATATCATCACTTAGAGTTGACCTGGGCAGCTCTAGCTGGGTAGAAAAGTGATGAACTGACTTGTTGGAAAAGTGGCATCCTATGACAGTGCCATCTTGAAAGTTCCTGAGCTCTTCAGTAAGGCCATTCTACTGCCAATATTTGTCGATGGAGATTGCGTGGCTGTGTGCTCAATTTTATTGACCTGTCAGCAACGGGTGTGGCTGAAATAGCCGAATCCACTCATTCGAAGGGGTGTACACACACATTTGTATATATATACAGTGCATTCAGAACTTATTCAGAACCCTTCCCTTTTTCCACATTTTGTTATGTTACAACCTTATTCTAAAATGTATTAAATTAATTTTTCCCTCATCCATCTACACACAATAACCCATAATGACGAAGCAAAAACAGGTTTTACGAAATGTTTGCAAATGTAACAGTAAAAACAGATACCTTATTTACATAGTGTACCAGTCAAAAGTTCAAACACACCTACTCATTCCAGGGTTTTGGCTCAAATGCATTAAGAAGGCAAGAAATTCCACTAATTAACTTTTAACAAGGCACACCTGTTAATTTAAATGCATTCCAGGTGACTACCTGATGAAGCTGGTTGAGAGAATACCAAGAGTGTGCAAAGCTGTCATCAAGGAAAAGGGTGGCTACTTTGAAGAATCTAGAATATGAAATATATTTGGATTTAACACTTTTTTGGTTACTACATATAGGTTATTTCATAGTTTTGATATCTTCACTATTATTCTACAATGTTGAAAACAGTAAAAATAAAGAAAAACCCTTGAATGAATGAGTAAGTGTGTCCAAACTTTTGACTGGTACTGTAAGTATTCAGATCTTTTGCTATGAGACTCGAAATTGAGCTCAGTTGCATAGTGTTTCCATTAATCCTCCTTGAGATGTATTCACAACTTGATTGGAGTCCACCTGTGGTAAATTCAATTGATTGGAAATTAATTGGAAAGTCACACACCTGTCTATATAAGGTCCCATAGCTGACAATGCTTGTCAGAGCAAAAACCAAGCCATGAGGTCAAAGTAATTGTCCATAGAGCTCTGAGACAGGATTGTGTTGAGGCACAGATCTGGGGAAGGGTACCAAAACATTTCTGCAGCATTGAAGGTCCCCATGAACACAGTGGCCTCCATCATTCTTAAATGGAAGAAGTTTGGTTCCACCAAGTCTCTTCACAGAGCTGGCCGCCTGGTCAAACTGAGCAATCTGGGGAGAAGGGCATTGGTCAGGGAGGTGACCAAGAACCCGATGGTCACTCTGACAGAGCTCCAGAGTTCCTCTGTGGAGATAGGAGAAGCTTCCAGAAGTACAACCACCTCTGCAGCACTCCACCAATCAGGCCTTTATGGTAGAGTGGCCAGACGGAAGTTTGCCAAAAGCACCTGAAGGACTCTCAAACCATGAGAAAAAAGATTCTCTGGTTTGATAAAACAAAGATTGAACTCTTTGGTCTGAATGCCAAGCGTCACGTCTGGAGGAAAGCTGGCACCATCCCTACTGTGAAGCTTGGTGGTGGTAGCATTATGCTACTAAAATGTAGGTTACATTTTTTTTAATGCTGTGGATGTTTTTCAGCTGCAGGGACTTGGGTACTAGTCAGGATCAAGGGAAAGATGAACGGATCAAAGTACAGAGAAATCCTTGAAGAAAACCTTCTCCAGCGTGCTCAGGACCTCAGACTGGGTCGACGGTTCACTTTCCAACAGGACAACGACCCTAAGCACACGGCCAAGACAACGCAAGAGTAGATTCGGGACAAGTCTCTGAATGTCCTTGAGTGGCCCAGCCAGAGCCCGGACTTGAACACGATCGACCTGAAAATAGCTCTGCAGCAACGCTCCCCATCCAACCTGACAGAGCTTGAGAGGATCTGAGAGGAAGAAATACATTAAAAACAATTTTTAAAATGTGCTCCTGGTAACCCGTTCCAATCACCTGGCGCCTGGCTGTCCATTTGCAATATGTTTCAATGGGCATTTACCATCACGAATTTGACATGCTCAAAAAAACTGCAGGAATGCGAAATTGACTGGCCCGATGAACTGGCCGGGCAGTGATTCTGGTTCCTCTCCATCGCTCGTTGGTGTTGATTTAATGACAAAGCAAAAACAGTTTATTTCTGACTTTTTGCAAATTTATAAAAATCAGCTACTGAAATACATTTTAACATACAATAGAAGTCGGAAGTTTATGTTCGGTAAAGTTCATATTTATATCCAAAAATCTGAGTTTAGGCAAGACGCTACTGTATCACTTGGCAAAAAGCCTGAGAAAATGCATAGCGCCACATTAAAATGAATGACTATGAAAATTACTATAAAATCAAACTTTCATTAAATTACACATGAAAGATATCAAATTAAAGCTACACTGGTTGTGAATCCAGCCAACATGTCAGAATTCAAATAGACTTTTCAGCGAAAGCATATTCTATTATCTGAGCATAGCACCATTGTAAACAAAAGAGAGAAAACATTTCAACCCTGCAGGAGAGACACAAAACGCAGAATAAAAATATAATTCATGCCTTACCTTTGACAAGCTTCTGTTGTTGGCACTCCAATATGTCCCATAAACATCACAAATGGTCCTTTTGTTCGATTAATTCCGTTGATATATGTCCAAAATGTCAATTTATTTGGCGCGTTTGTTCCAGAAAAACACCGGTTCGAACTTGCTCAAACATGACGACAAAATATCTAAAAAATTACCTCTAAACTTTGCCAAAAAATGTCAAACTACGTATGTCATACAACTTTAGGTATTTTTTAACGTTAATAATCGATAAAATTGAAGACGGGGTGATATGTGTTCAATACAAGATTAAAACGATATGTAGTATGCCTTCTGTGTCAAGTTCCTGACCGGTTTTCTGTTATTTTGTATGTGTTTGTCGGTCAGGGCGTGAGTTTGGGTGGGTAGTCTATGTTGTGTGTTTCTATGTTTGTTAAGGGTGACCTGATATGGCTCTCAATTGGAGGCAGGTGGTTTTCATTTCCTCTGATTGAGAGCCATATTAAGGTAGGTGTTTTCACACTGTTTGTTTGTGGGTGGTTGTCTCCTGTGTCAGTGTCTGTATGTTACGCCACACGGGACTGTTTCGGTATCGTTCGTTCGTTCGTTTTGTATGTAGTCTGTTTCCTGTTCATGAGTTCTTCGTGTCATGTAAGTTCTTATGTTCAGGTGCGTCTACGTCGTTTGTTGTTTTGTAGTTTGTTAAAGTGTTTTCGTGTTTTTCGTCTTTACTTAAATAAATCATGTCATATAACCACGCTGCGTTTTGGTCAAATCCCTGCTCCTCCTCTTCAGATGAAGAGGAGGAGGAAAGCCGTTACATTCTGTTTGATTGAAACGCATGTCTAGGACACCAGGAGTGCCTCGACTTCAAGATGGCCGTATTTCTTCATTACACAAAGGAATAACCTCAACCTATTTCTCACGACTGTTGACATCCAGTGGAAGCCGTAGGAACTGCAAGCAAGTTGCTTAGAAATCTGGTTTCCCAATGAAACTCATTGAAAAGACAGTGACCTCAAAAAAAAAAAAAAAATCTGAATGGTTTGTCCTCGGGGTTTCGCCTGCTAAATAAGTTCTGTTATTCTCACAGACATGATTCAAACAGTTTTAGAAACTTCAGAGTGTTTTCTATCCAAATCTAATAATAATATGCATCTTATCTCCTGGCGATGAGTAACTGGCAGTTGAATTTGGGTATGCTTTTCATCCAAACGTGAAAATGCTGCCCCCTACCCTAGAGAAGTTAAGAAGCGTGGCTTGGCGGGTCATGTTTCAGAGGAAGAATGACTCAACCTTTGCATCTCCCGAGCCCGTTGGGGAGTTGCAGCGATGAGACAAGATAGTAATTGGATCGTATTTGGATATCACAAAATTGGGGAGAAAAAGGGGTAAAAATAATTGACAAAATAAAAAAATAACAATCAGGCTGTAAAATAACAAAATATGGTAAAAGGCAAAGGGTCTGAATACTTTCCCGAATGCACTGTAGTGTATCACTGAAGGGAAAATGTGCATATTTTCTTTATGCGGATTCTAGAATATACGCATAAAAATCTGTCACCAATTGGATGGAAACCCAGCTGCTGTCTTTAAATTGTTCCATAGAAACCCTCATCATTACACTGCACAGAGAGCATCCTATGTTCCATCATGGCTGCTGTACACAGCCTCTCTCTTTATGCACGCCAATATTCGGCAGTGAGGGGGCTTTTCTGGAGGGGGCTCAGCTGGAACAGCAGATGATAGGCTTTCTGTGCAGGAGGCCTATATGTATTGCCATAGTCTCCAAGACAATTGGTCGTCTTCTCACAGCACTGATTGGCAATATAATTCTGTGGCACAGCGTGCAGCATGAGATGTTGTGAGTGAGGCAGGAACATGAATGTTCCTCTAAGAAACCCTCTGAGGGTATTCCACAAATCAATGAGAGATTCCATGACCCTGGGCAATTAGACAGAGTTGGAACACGGTGAAAGAGAAAGAGAGAGAGAGAGAGAGAGAGGGAGTCTATGCCCCAAACTTTATCCGAAGGTTAAATATAATTTAATAGCTAGAACACAATAGCATTATTTGAGGAATGACTGCAATTTGCATGCTCGGTATCCACGTAAGCAGATGGCACCCATTAAAAAGTATCCTACCAAATAAAAACAGTTAGTTCCAGCTAATGTATTCCTGCAAAGACTTCTCTACAGTGCACTGCACCCCTGAAATACTTAGCTATTTTGTGTAAATCCCCAATTGTCATACTGCATCTCATGCATTTAAGATTTGTACCAAAATATCACACTTTTTTTGGAGAATCTTGGCACTTAAAGAGCAACTCTAAAGTCAAGTGTTTTACTCCAAGCAGAGCAGCTTGGCTAGAATAAATCATTGATTTCCACCTGTGACAAAGCCCAGGGATACCATGGAGGCACTTATGCTGCAATCTCCTGGGTCCAGGCCTGCTCCCCGGCAGATAAGCGCTTTACCTCCCAGTTGGTGTCAGCACTACATCACCTACCATCCCCAGTCATCTGGAGAGGGAGCAACCCTCCTGGAAACACAGCTTCCTCTTTCCCCCCCCCCCCCCCCCCCCCCCCCCCCCCGCAAGTCAGTCAGATGCTTCTTCTCTGGTGGAGCTGGTCTTGCTGTGTAAAACTCACATCAGCACCACTGCTCACTGTTTTTGTAGCCAACAGCAAAGACACATGAACCTACTCACTCTGCATCCAAAGAACTGTTTTGCAGCAGGTTATCATATAAAGTACCTGGTCCCCTGTACCAGGAGTGGTAGTAGCCTGGTCCCTATACTAGTAGTAGTAGTAGTAGTAGCCTGCTCCCTATACTAGTAGTAGTAGTAGTAGTAGCCTGGTCCCTATACTAGGAGTGGTAGTAGCCTGGTCCCTATACTAGTAGTAGTAGTAGCCTGGTCCCTATACTAGTAGTAGTAGTAGTAGTAGCCTGGTCCCTATACTACTACTAGTAGTAGTAGTAGCCTGGTCCCTATACTAGTAGTAGTAGTAGCCTGGTCCCTATACTAGTAGTGGTAGTAGCCTGGTCCCTATACTAGTAGTAGTAGTAGCCTGGTCCCTGTACTAGGAGTGGTAGTAGCCTGGTCCCTGTACTAGGAGTGGTAGTAGCCTGGTCCCTGTACTAGGAGTGGTAGTAGCCTGGTCCCTGTACTAGGAGTGGTAGTAGCCTGGTCCCTATACTAGTAGTTATACTAGTAGTGGTAGTAGCCTGGTCCCTATACTAGTAGTGGTAATAGCCTGGTCCCTATACTAGTAGTAGTAGTAGCCTGGTCCCTATACTAGTAGTAGTAGTAGCCTGGTCCCTATACTAGTAGTAGTAGTAGCCTGGTCCCTATACTAGTAGTGGTAGTAGCCTGGTCCCTATACTAGTAGTAGTAGTAGCCTGGTCCCTATACTAGTAGTAGTAGTAGTAGTAGCCTGGTCCCTATACTAGGAGTGGTAGTAGCCTGGTCCCTGTCTAGTAGTAGTAGTAGCCTGGTCCCTATACTAGTAGTAGTAGTAGCCTGGTCCCTATACTAGTAGTAGTAGTGGTAGTAGCCTGGTCCCTATACTAGTAGTAGTAGTGGTAGTAGCCTGGTCCCTATACTAGTAGTAGTAGTGGTAGTAGCCTGGTCCCTATACTAGTAGCAGTAGTGGTAGTAGCCTGGTCCCTATACTAGTAGTAGTAGTGGTAGTAGCCTGGTCCCTATACTAGTAGTAGTAGTGGTAGTAGCCTGGTCCCTATACTAGTAGTAGTAGTGGTAGTAGCCTGGTCCCTGTACTAGGAGTGGTAGTGGTAGTAGCCTGGTCCCTATACTAGGAGTGGTAGTGGTAGTAGCCTGGTCCCTATACTAGTAGTAGTAGTGGTAGTAGCCTGGTCCCTGTACTAGTAGTACTAGTGGTAGTATCCTGTTCCCTGTACTAGGAGTGGTAGTAGCCTGGTCCCTATACTAGTAGTACTAGTGGTAGTAGCCTGGTCCCTATACTAGTAGTACTAGTGGTAGTAGCCTGGTCCCTGTACTAGGAGTAGTAGTAGCCTGGTCCCTATACTAGTAGTAGTAGTAGCCTGGTCCCTGTACTAGTAGTACTAGTGGTAGTAGCCTGGTCCCTGTACTAGTAGTAGTAGTAGCCTGGTCCCTGTACTAGTAGTAGTAGTAGCCTGGTCCCTGTACTAGTAGTAGTAGTAGCCTGGTCCCTATACTAGTAGTAGTAGTAGCCTGGTCCCTGTACTAGTAGTACTAGTGGTAGTAGCCTGGTCCCTGTACTAGTAGTAGTAGTAGCCTGGTCCCTGTACTAGTAGTAGTAGTAGCCTGGTCCCTATACTAGTACTAGTGGTAGTAGCCTGGTCCCTTTACTAGTAGTAGTAGTAGCCTGGTCCCTATACTAGTAGTACTAGTAGTAGTAGCCTGGTCCCTGTACTATGAGTAGTAGTAGCCTGGTCCCTATACTAGTAGTAGTAGTAGCCTGGTCCCTATACTACTAGTAGTAGTAGTAGCCTGGTCCCTATACTAGTAGTACTAGTGGTAGTAGCCTGGTCCCTATACTAGTAGTAGTAGTAGTAGCCTGGTCCCTATACTAGTAGTAGTAGTAGTAGCCTGGACCCTATACTAGTAGTAGTAGTAGCCTGGTCCCTATACTAGTAGTGGTAGTAGCCTGGTCCCTGTACTAGTAGTGGTAGTAGCCTGGTCCCTATACTAGTAGTGGTAGTAGCCTGTTTCCTATACTAGTAGTAGTAGTAGCCTGGTCCCTATACTAGTAGTGGTAGTAGCCTGGTTCCTATACTAGTAGTAGTAGTAGCCTGGTCCCTATACTAGTAGTGGTAGTAGCCTGGTCCCTATACTAGTAGTAGTAGTAGTAGCCTGGTCCCTATACTAGTAGTGGTAGTAGCCTGGTCCCTATACTAGTAGTAGTAGTAGTAGCCTGGTCCCTATACTACTAGTAGTAGTAGCCTGGTCCCTATACTAGTAGTAGTAGTAGTAGCCTGGTCCCTGTACTAGTAGTACTAGTGGTAGTAGCCTGGTCCCTGTACTAGTAGTAGTAGTAGCCTGGTCCCTATACTAGTAGTGGTAGTAGCCTGGTTCCTATACTAGTAGTAGTAGTAGCCTGGTCCCTGTACTAGTAGTAGTAGTAGCCTGGTCCCTATACTAGTAGTAGTAGTAGTAGCCTGGTCCCTATACTAGTAGTGGTAGTAGCCTGGTCCCTATACTAGTAGTAGTAGTAGTAGCCTGGTCCCTATACTAGTAGTAGTAGTAGCCTGGTCCCTATACTAGTACTAGTGGTAGTAGCCTGGTCCCTATACTAGTAGTAGTAGTAGCCTGGTCCCTATACTAGTAGTGGTAGTAGCCTGGTTCCTATACTAGTAGTAGTAGTAGCCTGGTCCCTGTACTAGTAGTAGTAGTAGCCTGGTCCCTATACTAGTAGTAGTAGTAGTAGCCTGGTCCCTATACTAGTAGTTGTAGTAGCCTGGTCCCTATACTAGTAGTAGTAGTAGTAGCCTGGTCCCTATACTACTAGTAGTAGTAGCCTGGTCCCTATACTAGTAGTAGTAGTAGCCTGGTCCCTGTACTAGTAGTACTAGTGGTAGTATCCTGGTCCCTGTACTAGTAGTAGTAGTAGCCTGGTCCCTGTACTAGTAGTAGTAGTAGCCTGGTCCCTGTACTAGTAGTAGTAGTAGCCTGGTCCCTATACTAGTAGTGGTAGTAGCCTGGTCCCTGTACTAGTAGTACTAGTGGTAGTAGCCTGGTCCCTCTACTAGTAGTAGTAGAAGCCTGGTCCCTGTACTAGTAGTAGTAGTAGCCTGGTCCCTATACTAGTAGTAGTAGTAGCCTGGTCCCTATACTAGTAGTGGTAGTAGCCTGGTTCCTATACTAGTAGTAGTAGTAGCCTGGTCCCTATACTAGTACTAGTGGTAGTAGCCTGGTCCCTGTACTAGTAGTAGTAGTAGCCTGGTCCCTATACTAGTACTAGTGGTAGTTGCCTGGTCCCTATACTAGTAGTAGTAGTAGCCTGGTCCCTATACTAGTAGTAGTAGTAGCCTGGTCCCTATACTAGTAGTAGTAGTAGTAGCCTGGTCCCTATACTAGTAGTAGTAGTAGTAGCCTGGTCCCTATACTAGTACTAGCGGTAGTAGCCTGGACCCTATACTAGCAGTAGTAGTAGCCTGGTCCCTGTACTAGTAGTAGTAGTATTCTGGTCCCTATACTAGTAGTAATAGTAGCCTGGTCCCTATACTAGTAGTAGTAGTAGTAGCCTGGTCCCTATACTACTAGTAGTAGTAGTAGTCTGGTCCCTAAACTACTAGTAGTAGTAGTAGCCTGGTCCCTATACTAGTAGTAGTAGTAGTAGCCTGGTCCCTATACTACTAGTAGTAGTAGCCTGGTCCCTATACTAGTAGTAGTAGTAGCCTGGTCCCTATACTACTAGTAGTAGTAGCCTGGTCCCTATACTAGTAGTAGTAGTAGCCTGGTCCCTATACTACTAGTAGTAGTAGCCTGGTCCCTATACTAGTAGTAGTAGTAGCCTGGTCCCTATACTACTAGTAGTAGTAGCCTGGTCCCTATACTAGTAGTAGTAGTAGTAGCCTGGTCCCTGTACTATTAGTGGTAGTAGTAGCCTGGTCCCTATACTACTAGTAGTAGTAGTAGTCTGGTCCCTATACTACTACTAGTAGTAGTAGCCTGGTCCCTATACTAGTAGTAGTAGTAGTAGCCTGGTCCCAAATCTAGTCATGGTAGTAGCCTTGTCCCTATACTACTAGTAGTAGTAGTAGCCTGGTCCCTGTATTAGTAGTAGTAGCCTGGTCCCTATACTAGTAGTAGCAGTAGCCTGGTCCCTGTATTAGTAGTAGTAAAAGCCTGGTCCCTGTACTAGTAGTAGTAGTAACCTGGTCCCTATACTAGTAGTAGTAGTAGTAGCCTGGTCCCTATACTAGTAGTAGTAGTAGCCTGGTCCCTATACGAGTAGTAGTAGTAGTAGCCTGGTCCCTGTACTAGGAGTAGTAGTAGCCTGGTCCCTATACTAGTAGTAGTAGTAGCCTGGTCCCTATACTAGTAGTAGTAGTAGCCTGGTCCCTATACTAGTAGTAGTAGTAGTAGCCTGGTCCCTATACTAGTAGTAGTAGTAGCCTGGTCCCTATACGAGTAGTAGTAGTAGTAGCCTGGTCCCTATACGAGTAGTAGTAGTAGTAGCCTGGTCCCTGTACTAGGAGTAGTAGTAGCCTGGTTCCTATACTAGTAGTAGTAGTAGTCTGGACCCTATACTAGGAGTAGTAGTAGCCTAGTCCCTATACTAGTAGTAGTAGTAGTAGCCTGGTCCCTGTACTAGGAGTAGTAGTAGCCTGGTCCCTATACTAGTAGTAGTAGTAGCCTAGTCCCTATACTAGGAGTGGTAATAGCCTGGTCCCTATACTAGTAGTAGTAGTAGCCTGGTCCCTATACTAGCAGTAGTAGTAGCCTGGTCCCTATACTAGTAGTAGTAGTAGTAGCCTGGTCCCTATACTAGTAGTAGTAGTAGCCTGGTCCCTATACTAGTAGTAGTAGTAGCCTGGTCCCTATACTAGTAGTAGTAGTAGCCTGGTCCCTATACTAGTAGTAGTAGTAGTAGTAGCCTGGTCCCTATACTAGTAGTGGTAGTAGCCTGGTCCCTATACTAGTAGTAGTAGTAGCCTGGTCCCTATACTAGTAGTGGTAGTAGCCTGGTCCCTATACTAGTAGTAGTAGTAGCCTGGTGCCTATACTAGTAGTAGTAGTAGCCTGGTCCCTATACTAGTAGTAGTAGTAGTAGCCTGGTCCCTATACTAGTAGTGGTAGTAGCCTGGTTCCTATACTAGTAGTAGTAGTAGCCTGGACCCTATACTAGGAGTAGTAGTAGCCTAGTCCCTATACTAGTAGTAGTAGTAGCCTGATCCCTATACTAGTAGTAGTAGTAGCCTGGTCCCTATACTAGTAGTAGTAGTAGCCTGGTCCCTATACTAGTAGTGGTAATAGCCTGGTCCCTATACTAGTAGTAGTAGTAGCCTAGTCCCTATACTAGTAGTAGTAGTGGTAGTAGCCTGGTCCCTATACTAGTAGTAGTAGTAGCCTGGTCCCTATACTAGTAGTAGTAGTAGCCTAGTCCCTATACTAGTAGTAGTAGTGGTAGTAGCCTGGTCCCTATACTAGTAGTAGTAGTAGACTGGTCCCTATACTAGTAGTAGTAGTAGCCTGGTCCCTATACTAGTAGTAGTAGTAGCCTGGTCCCTGTACTAGTAGTGGTGGTAGCCTGGTCCCTATACTAGTAGTAGTAGTAGCCTGGTCCCTGTACTAGTAGTGGTAGTAGCCTGGTCCCTATACTAGTAGTAGTAGTAGCCTGGTCCCTATACTAGTAGTGGTAGTAGCCTGGTCCCTATACGAGTAGTAGTAGTAGTAGCCTGGTCCCTATACTAGTAGTAGTAGTAGCCTGGTCCCTATACTAGTAGTAATAGTAGCCTGGTCCCTGTACTAGTAGTAGTAGTAGCCTGGTCCCTGTACTAGTAGTAGTAGTGGTAGTAGCCTGGTCCCTATACTAGTAGTAGTAGTAGCCTGGTCCCTATACTAGTAGTAATAGTAGCCTGGTCCCTGTACTAGTAGTAGTAGTAGCCTGGTCCCTATACTAGGAGTGGTAGTAGTAGCCTGGTCCCTATACTAGTAGTAGTAGTGGTAGTAGCCTGGTCCCTATACTAGGAGTGGTAGTAGCCTGGTCCCTGTACTAGGAGTGGTAGTAGCCTGGTCCCTATACTAGGAGTGGTAGTAGCCTGGTCCCTATACCAGTAGTACTAGTGGTAGTAGCCTGGTCCCTGTACTAGGAGTGGTAGTAGTCTGGTCCCTATACTAGGAGTGGTAGTAGCCTGGTCCCTGTACTAGTAGTGGTAGTAGCCTGGTCCCTATACTAGTAGTAGTAGTAGCCTGGTCCCTATACTAGGAGTGGTAGTAGCCTGGTCCCTATACTAGGAGTGGTAGTAGCCTGGTCCCTATACTAGTAGTAGTAGTATTCTGGTCCCTATACTAGGAGTGGTAGTAGCCTGGTCCCTATACTAGGAGTGGTAGTAGCCTGGTCCCTATACTAGGAGTGGTAGTAGCCTGGTCCCTATACTAGTAGTAGTAGTGGTAGTAGCCTGGTCCCTATACTAGGAGTGGTAGTAGTAGTAGCCTGGTCCCTATACTAGTAGTAGTAGTAGTAGTAGCCTGGTCCCTATACTAGGAGTGGTAGTGGCCTGGTCACTATACTAGGAGTGGTAGTGGTCTGGTCCCTGTACTAGGAGTGGTAGTAGCCTGGTCCCTATACTAGGAGTGGTAGTAGCCTGGTCCCTATACTAGGAGTGGTAGTGGTCTGGTCCCTGTACTAGGAGTGGTAGTAGCCTGGTCCCTATACTAGGAGTGGTAGTAGCCTGGTCCCTATACTAGGAGTGGTAGTGGTCTGGTCCCTGTACTAGTAGTAGTAGTAGCCTGGTCCCTATACTAGGAGTGGTAGTAGCCTGGTCCCTATACTAGTAGTAGTAGTAGTAGTAGCCTGGTCCCTGTACTAGTAGTAGTAGTGGTAGTAGCCTGGTCCCTATACTAGTAGTAGTATTGGTAGTAGCCTGGTCCCTATACTAGTAGTAGTAGTGGTAGTAGCCTGGTCCCTGTACTAGGAGTGGTAGTAGCCTGGTCCCTATACTACTAGTAGTAGTAGTAGTAGCCTGGTCCCTGTACTAGTAGTAGTAGTGGTAGTAGCCTGGTCCCTATACTAGTAGTAGTATTGGTAGTAGCCTGGTCCCTATACTAGTAGTAGTAGTGGTAGTAGCCTGGTCCCTGTACTAGGAGTGGTAGTAGCCTGGTCCCTGTACTACTAGTAGTAGTGGTCTGGTCCCTATACTAGTAGTAGTAGTGGTAGTAGCCTGGTCCCTGTACTACTAGTAGTAGTGGTCTGGTCCCTATACTAGTAGTGGTAGTGGTAGTAGCCTGGTCCCTATACTAGTAATAGTAGTGGTAGTAGCCTGGTCCCTGTACTAGTAGAAGTAGTAGCCTGGTCCCTGTACTAGTAGTAGTAGTGGTAGTAGCCTGGTCCCTATACTAGTAGAAGTAGTGGTAGTAGCCTGGTCCCTATACTAGTAGTAGTAGTAGTAGCCTGGTCCCTGTACTATGACTACTAGTAGTGGTAGTAGCCTGGTCCCTATACTAGTAGTAGTAGTAGCCTGGTCCCTGTACTATGAGTAGTAGTAGCCTGGTCCCTATACTACTAGTAGTAGTAGCCTGGTCCCGAAACTAGTAGTAGTAGTAGCCTGGTCCCTGTACTAGGAGTGGTAGTAGTAGCCTGGTCCCTATACTAGTAGTAGTAGTAGTAGTCTGGTCCCTATACTACTAGTAGTGGTAGTAGCCTGGTCCTTATACTACTAGTAGTGGTAGTAGCCTGGTCCCTATACTACTAGTAGTAGTAGTAGCCTGATCCCTATACTAGTAGTAGTAGTCGTAGCCTGGTCCCTGTACTATTAGTGGTAGTAGTAGTAGCCTGGTCCCTATACTAGTAGTGGTAGTAGCCTGGTCCCTATACTAGTAGTACTAGTAGTAGTAGCCTGGTCCCTGTACTATGAGTAGTAGTAGCCTGGTCCCTATACTAGTAGTAGTAGTAGTAGTATCCTGGTCCCTATACTAGTAGTACTAGTAGTAGTAGCCTGGTCCCTGTACTATGAGTAGTAGTAGCCTGGTCCCTATACTAGTAGTAGTAGTAGCCTGGTCCCTATACTAGTAGTGGTAGTAGCCTGGTCCCTGTCTAGTAGTGGTAGTAGCCTGGTCCCTATACTAGTAGTGGTAGTAGCCTGGTCCCTATACTAGTAGTAGTAGTAGCCTGGTCCCTATACTAGTATTGGTAGTAGCCTGGTCCCTATACTAGTAGTAGTAGTAGCCTGGTCCCTATACTAGTAGTGGTAGTAGCCTGGTCCCTATACTAGTAGTAGTAGTAGCCTGGTCCATATACTAGGAGTGGTAGTAGCCTGGTCCCTATACTAGTAGTGGTAGTAGCCTAGTCCCTATACTAGTAGTAGTAGTAGCCTGGTCCCTATACTAGTAGTGGTAGTTGCCTGGTCCCTATACTAGTAGTAGTAGTAGCCTGGTCCCTATACTAGTAGTAGTAGTAGCCTGGTCCCTATACTAGTAGTAGTAGTAGTAGCCTGGTCCCTATACTAGGAGTGGTAGTAGCCTGGTCCCTATACTAGTAGTAGTAGTAGCCTGGTCCCTATACTAGTAGTAGTAGTAGCCCGGTCCCTATACTAGTAGCAGTAGTGGTAGTAGCCTGGTCCCTATACTAGTAGCAGTAGTAGTAGTAGCCTGGTCCCTATACTAGGAGTGGTAGTAGCCTGGTCCCTATACTAGTAGTAGTAGTAGCCTGGTCCCTATACTAGTAGTAGTAGTAGCCCGGTCCCTATACGAGTAGTAGTAGTAGCCTGGTCCCTATACTAGTAGTAGTAGTAGCCTGGTCCCTATACTACTAGTAGTAGTAGTAGCCTGGTCCCTATACTAGTAGTAGTAGTAGCCTGGTCCCTATACTAGTAGTAGTAGTAGCCCGGTCCCTATACTAGTAGTAGTAGTAGTAGTAGCCCGGTCCCTATACTATTAGTAGTAGTGGTAGTAGCCTGGTCCCTATACTAGGAGTGGTAGTAGCCTGGTCCCTATACTAGGAGTGGTAGTAGCCCGGTCCCTATACTAGTAGTAGTAGTAGCCCGGTCCCTATACTAGTAGTAGTAGTGGTAGTAGCCTGGTCCCTATACTAGTAGTAGTAGTAGCCCGGTCCCTATACTAGTAGCAGTAGTAGCCCGGTCCCTATACTAGTAGTAGTAGTAGCCCGGTCCCTATACTAGTAGTAGTAGTAGCCTGGTCCCTATACTAGTAGTAGTAGTAGCCTGGTCCCTATACTAGGAGTGGTAGTAGCCTGGTCCCTATACTAGTAGTAGTAGTAGCCTGGTCCCTATACTAGTAGTAGTAGTAGCCTGGTCCCTATACTAGTAGTAGTAGTAGCCTGGTCCCTATACTAGTAGTAGTAGTAGCCTGGTCCCTATACTAGTAGTAGTAGTAGTAGTAGCCTGGTCCCTATACTAGGAGTGGTAGTAGCCTGGTCCCTATACTAGTAGTAGTAGTAGCCTGGTCCCTATACTAGTAGTGGTAGTAGCCTGGTCCCTATACTAGTAGTAGTAGTAGTAGCCTGGTCCCTATACTACTAGTAGTAGTAGTAGCCTGGTCCCTATACTAGTAGTAGTGGTAGTAGCCTGGTCCCTATACTAGTAGTGGTAGTAGTAGCCTGGTCCCTATACTACTAGTAGTAGTAGTAGCCTGGTCCCTATACTAGTAGTAGTGGTAGTAGCCTGGTCCCTATACTAGTAGTAGTAGTAGCCCGGTCCCTATACTAGTAGTAGTAGTAGCCTGGTCCCTATACTAGTAGTGGTAGTAGTAGCCTGGTCCCTATACTACTAGTAGTAGTAGTAGCCTGGTCCCTATACTAGTAGTAGTGGTAGTAGCCTGGTCCCTATACTAGTAGTAGTAGTAGCCTGGTCCCTATACTAGTAGTAGTGGTAGTAGCCTGGTCCCTATACTAGTAGTAGTAGTAGCCTGGTCCCTATACTAGTAGTAGTAGTAGTAGCCTGGTCCCTATACTAGTAGTAGTAGTAGTAGCCTGGTCCCTATACTCGTAGTGGTAGTAGTAGCCTGGTCCCTATACTAGTAGTAGTAGTATCCCGGTCCCTATACTAGTAGTAGTAGTAGCCTGGTCCCTATACTACTACTAGTAGTAGTAGCCTGGTCCCTATACTAGTAGTAGTGGTAGTAGCCTGGTCCCTATACTAGTAGTAGTAGTAGCCTGGTCCCTATACTAGTAGTAGTAGTAGTAGCCTGGTCCCTATACTAGTAGTAGTAGTAGCCCGGTCCCTATACTAGTAGTAGTAGTAGCCCCGTCCCTGTACTAGTAGTAGTAGTAGCCTGGTCCCTATACTTGTAGTAGTAGTAGTAGCCTGGTCCCTATACTACTAGTAGTAGTAGTAGTAGCCCGGTCCCTATACTAGTAGTAGTAGTAGCCCGGTCCCTATACTAGTAGTAGTAGTAGCCTGGTCCCTGTACTAGGAGAGGTAGTAGCCTGGTCCCTATACTAGTAGAAGTAGTAGCCTGGTCCCTATACTAGTAGTAGTAGTAGTAGCCTGGTCCCTATACTAGTAGTGGTAATAGCTTGGTCCCTATACTAGTAGTAGCAGTAGCCTGGTCCTTATACTAGTAGTAGTAGTAGCCCGGTCCCTATACTAGTAGTAGTAGTATTCTGGTCCCTATACTAGGAGTGGTAGTAGCCTGGTCCCTATACTAGTAGTAGTAGTAGCCTGGTCCCTATACTAGTAGTAGTAGTAGCCTGGTCCCTATACTAGTAGTAGTAGTAGCCTGGTCCCTATACTAGTAGTAGTAGTAGCCTGGTCCCTATACTAGTAGTAGTAGTAGCCTGGTCCCTATACTATTAGTAGTAGTAGCCTGGTCCCTATACTAGTAGTAGTAGTAGCCTGGTCCCTATACTAGTAGTAGTAGTAGCCTGGTCCCTATACTAGTAGTAGTAGTAGCCTGGACCCTATACTAGTAGTGGTAGTGGTAGTAGCCTGGTCCCTATACTAGTAGTGGTAGTAGCCTGGTCCCTATACTAGTAGTGGTAGTAGCCTGGTCCCTATACTAGTAGTAGTAGTAGCCTGGTCCTTGTACTAGGAGTTGTAGTAGCCTGGTAAGCTCATGGGTCTACTCTCTGGATTCCAGACAGTATCCCAGTATATGCACTAGACTACTAGACTTTATTAGAATGTACTAGACTGTACTAGACTAGACTGTACTGTATTGTACTGGACTGTACTGTACTAAACTGTACTGTATTGTACTAGACTGTACTAGACTAGACTGTACTGTATTGTACTGGACTGTACTGTACTAAACTGTACTGTATTGTACTGGACTGTATTAGACTAGACTGTACTGTATTGTACTAGACTGTACTATACTAGACTAGACTGTAATCTACTAAACTGTACTGTATTGTACTAGACTGTACTAGATGAGAATGTACTGTACTAAACTGTACTGTATTGTTCTAGACTGTGCTAGACTAAACTGTACTGTATTGTACTAGACTAGACTGTACTGTATTGTACTAGACTAGACTGTACTGTATTGTACTAGACTGTAGACTAGACTGTACTGTACTAAACTGTACTGTATTGTTCTAGACTGTACTAGACTAGACTGTACTAAACTGTACTGTATAGTACTAGACTGTACTAGACTAGACTGTACTGTATTGTACTAGACGGTACTCGACTAGACTGTACTGTACTAGACTACTAGACTGTGCTATAATGTACTGTACTAGACTGTACTAGACTTTACTAGAATTGACTTTACTAGAATACTAGACCTTATTAGACTGTTCTGTACTAGACTACTAGATTATTAGACTGTACAGTACTAGACTGTACTAGACTATACTGTACTGTGCTGTACTAAACATTTTTAGTCCGTACTATACTGTACTGTGTTAGACTGTACTGTATTGTACTAGACTATATTAGACTATTAGACTGAACTGTACTAGACTGTACTGTGCTGAACTACACTGTATTGTACTATACTATATTATACTATACTGTACTATACTGTACTAGACTGTTTGTACTACTGTATGTGAATTCCTATTTCAGGGGGGAAGCAGTGCATTCCTGTTTCAGGGGGGAAAGCAGTGCATTCCTGTTTCAGGGGGGAAGCAGCGAATTCCTGTTTCAGGGGGGAAAGCGGTGCATTCCTGTTTCAGGAGGGAAGCAGCGAATTCCTGTTTCAGGGGGGAAAGCGGTGCATTCCTGTTTCAGGGGGGAAGCAGGGAATTCCTGTTTCAGGGGGAAAGCAGTGCATCCCTTTTTCAGGGGGGAAGCAGTGAATTCCTGTTTCAGCAGGGAAGCAGTGAATTCCTGTTTCAGCGGCGAAGCAGTGAATTCCTGTTTCAGCGGGGAAGCAGTTCATCCCTGTTTCAGGGGGAAAGCAGTGCATTCTAGTTTCAGGGGGAAAGCAGTGCATTCCTGTTTCAGGGGGAAAGCAGTGCATTCTAGTTTCAGGGGGGAAGCAGTGCATTCCTGTTTCAGGGGGAAAGCAGTGCATTCTAGTTTCAGGGGGGAAGCAGTGCATTCCTGTTTCAGGGGGAAAGCAGTGCATTCTAGTTTCAGGGGGGAAGCAGTGCATTCCTGTTTCAGGGGGGAAAGCAGTGCATTCCTGTTTCAGGGGGGAAAGCGGTGCATTCCTGTTTCAGGGGGAAAGCAGTGCATTCCTGTTTCAGGGGGGAAGCAGTGCATTCCTGTTTCAGGGGGGAAGCAGTGCATTCCTGTTTCAGGGGGAAAGCAGTGCATTCCTGTTTCAGGGGGGAAGCAGTGCATTCCTGTTTCAGGGGGGAAGCAGTGCATTCCTGTTTCAGGGGGAAAGCAGTGCATTCCTGTTTCAGGGGGGAAAGCGGTGCATTCCTGTTTCAGGGGGAAAGCAATGCATTCCTGTTTCAGGGGGAAAGCAATGCATTCCTGTTTCAGGGGGGAAGCAGTGCATTCCTGTTTCAGGGGGAAAGCACTGCATTCCTGTTTCAGGGGGGAAGCAGTGCATCCCTGTTTCAGGGGGAAAGCAGTGCATCCCTGTTTCAGGAGGGAAGCAGGGAATTCCTGTTTCAGCGGGGAAGCAGGGAATTCCTGTTTCAGCGGCGAAGCAGTGAATTCCTGTTTCAGCGGGGAAGCAGTTCATCCCTGTTTCAGGGGGAAAGCAGTGCATTCTAGTTTCAGGGGGAAAGCAGTGCATTCCTGTTTCAGGGGGAAAGCAGTGCATTCCTGTTTCAGGGGGAAAGCAGTGCATTCTAGTTTCAGGGGGGAAGCAGTGCATTCCTGTTTCAGGGGGAAAGCAGTGCATTCTAGTTTCAGGGGGGAAGCAGTGCATTCCTGTTTCAGGGGGAAAGCAGTGCATTCCTGTTTCAGGAGGAAAGCAGTGCATTCCTGTTTCAGGGGGAAAGCAATGCATTCCTGTTTCAGGGGGGAAAGCAGTGAATTCCTTTGATATGGAAGATAGTTGGCTTGTGAAGACTACAGGATAAATATTTCCCCTTTCTCAGCTCCCCTTCAGATCATCTGCCTGCCCCGGGATGTTAGTGAGTACTGTGGATGCTGCGTCAAGCAGCTGATAGCGATTCCGGCTGCTGTGAAATAGGTCAGAAAGAAGCTGATCAGTAAGATAGAGTGCCGACAGCTACTGTACATCTCCTCAGGAGCTATGTGAAGGTCCATACAGATTTTTGATTCATAAACTTCTGTTTCACAAACTTTTCTCTCTCGCTGTCACCCTTGTATACTCTCTCTCTCTCAAAGTCAACTCTCTCTCTCAGACTCACACCTTAGGGACCC
The DNA here is from genome assembly GCF_029448725.1 of Salvelinus fontinalis. Lineage (NCBI taxonomy): Eukaryota > Metazoa > Chordata > Actinopteri > Salmoniformes > Salmonidae > Salvelinus > Salvelinus fontinalis. Next base: position 5,285,027 of record NC_074677.1, read on the forward strand.
AGGGAAACCATTTTCCAAAACATTGACTCTGGGGAGGTCTTTTTTAGATGACTGGGGAGGTCTTTTTTAGGTGACTCTGGGGAGGTCTTTTTTTAGGTGACTCTGGGGAGGTCTTTTATAGGTGACTGGGGAGTTTTTTTTAGATGACTGGGGAGGTCTTCTTTAGATGACTGGGGAGGTATTTTTTAGGTGACTGGGGAGGTATTTGTTAGGTGACTGGGGAGGTATTTTTTAGGTGACTGGGGAGGTATTTTTTAGGTGACTCTGGGGAGATCTTTTATAGGTGACTGGGGAGGTATTTTTCAAATGACTGGGGAGGTATTTTTAAATGACTGGGGAGGTATTTTTTATGTGACTGGGGAGGTATTATTTAGGTGACTGGGGAGGTCTTTTTAGGTGACTGGGGAGTTTTTTTTATGTGACTGGGGAGGTCTTTTTAGGTGACTGGGGAGGTCTTTTTAGGTGACTGGGGAGGTCTTTTTAGGTGACTGGGGAGTTTTTTTAGGTGACTGGGGAGGTCTTTTTAGGTGACTGGGGAGGTCCTTTTAGGTGACTGGGGAGGTCTTTTTTAGATGACTGGGGAGCAATTTTTTAGATGACTCTGGGGAGGTCTTTTTTAGGTGACTGTGGAGGTATTTTTAGGTGACTCTGGGGAGGTCTTTTTTAGGTGACTGGAGAGATCTTTTTTAGGTGACTGGAGAGGTATTTTTTAGGTGACTGGGGAGTTTTTTTTAGATGAGTGGGGAGGTCTTCTTTAGATGACTGGGGAAGTCTTTTTTAGATGACTGGGGAGATCTTTTTTAGGTGACTGGGGAGGTATGTTTTAGGTGACTGGGTAGGTATTTTTAGGTGACTGGGTAGGTATTTTTAGGTGACTGAGGAGGTATTTTTTAAATGACTGGGAGGTATTTTTTTAGGTGACTCTGGGGAGGTCTTTTTTAGGTGACTCTGGGGAGGTCCTTTTTAGGTGACTCTGGGGAGGTATTTTTTTTAGATGACTCTGGGTGGTCTTTTTTAGGTGACTCTGGGGAGTTAAGTTGTCACAGACTATTCCCCTTTGACCATGCATAGGACAGATTGACTTTTCACATGATTCAACATGAACTCCCAAATAGACAAACACTTTACCCTCTACAGAATAATAGGTTAATACTGGGCTTGGGCCAATTCAGTTCAATTTATCTGATGGATAGGAAAAAAGTAAACAAATGTTTGTCAGTAATATCTGCTTGGAGTTTGTTTCGTCATGTGCTGTGTTTCTTGTAACTCTCCTCAGCCTTGTCAGCTCATGTGGAAGAAGGTCCATCTACAGCTCTGCAGCATGTCATATTCAGCCACTAATGTGTTTGAGACATCACTCACAGATTTAGGTCTTATTAATTACACTGATGGAGAGATAATATAATATAATTAATGTCACTCACTAAATCAGCCATGACTTATTATCGCTGTCTGGGTATTCTCATCAAAATTAGGAATAAGTGTCCATACAGTAGGAGGATGTGATGGAGATGAACTTTACAACAGCAGTGTGAACATGAAGACTCACAAGCCAGGACAGGAAAATCCCCCCAGCAATGTTAACCAAAAGAGAGAGAGAGAAGACAAGAGAGAGAGAGAGAGAGAGAGAGAGAGAGAAGACAAGAGAGAGAGAGAGAGAGAGAGAGAGAGAGAGAGAGAGAGAGAGAGGAGAGAGAGAGAGAGAGAGAGAGAGAGAGGAGAGAGGAGAGGAGAGAGAGAGAGAGAGAGAGAGAGAGAGAGAGAGAGATGAGGAGAGAGAGAGAGGAGAAGAGAGGAGAGGAGAGAGAGAGAGAGAGAGAAGAGAAGAGAGGAGAGAGAGAGAGAGAGAGAGAGAAAGGCCGCCGTAGGCAGACATGGCTCTCAAGAGAAGACAGGCTATGTGCACACTGCCCACAAAATGAGGTGGAAACCGAGCTGCACTTCCTAACCTCCTGCCCAATGTATGACCATATTAGAGACACATATTTCCCTCAGATCACACAGATCCACAAAGAATTCGAAAACAAATCCAATTTTGATAAACTCCCATATCTACTGGGAGAAATTCCACAGTGTGCCATCACAGCAGCAAGATTTGTGACCTGTTGCCACAAGAAAAGGGCAACCAGTGAAAAACAAACACCATTGTAAATACAACCCATATTTATGCTTACTTATTTTAACTTGTGTGCTTTAACCATTTGTACATTGTTACAACACTGTATATATATAATATAACATTTGTAATGTCTTTATTGTTTTGAAACTTCTGTATGTGTAATGTTTACTGTTAATTCATTTTGTTTGTTTCACTTTTGTGTATTGTCTACCTCACTTGCTTTGGCAATGTTAACACATGTTTCCCATGCCAATAAAGCCCCTTGAATTGAATTGAAATTGAATTGAGAGGAGAGAGAGAGAGAAAATCCATAGACTCTAACCACTTTGGAAAATTGGAAAACAAACAACAACACAAAGAGTTATCTATCCAAAATGGAGATGTATGGGTAAATCACTTCTCCAATCCTATAACAAAGAACAAAGAACAAAAACATATACATGATTAAATACAAATCTTAGAATCAACTATTAAAGACTACCAGAAACCACTGCATTCTCCAATTACATTTAATGAACTCCAGGACAAAATACAAAACCTTCCAACCCCAAAAGGCCTGCAGTGTTGACGGCATCCTCAATGAAATGATCAAATATACAGACCACAAATTCCAATTGGCTATACTAAAACTCCTCCAGTAAGTCTGAGTAAGACAAAAATAATGGTGTTCCAAAAAAGGTCCAGTTGCCAGGACCACAAATACAAATTCCATACATAGCTCGGCCTAAACATCAGCGCCACAGGTAACTTCCACAAAGCTGAGAAACGAGCTGAGAGACAAGGCAAGAAGGAACTTCTATGGCATCAAATGGAACATAAAATTTGACATACCAGTTAGGATCTGGCTAAAAATACTTGAATCAGTTATAGAACCCATTGCCCTTTATGGTTATGAGGTTCTTAGTTAGAGGTCCGAGGCTCACCAACAAAGAATTCACAAAATGGGACAAACACCAAACTATGACTCTGCATGCAGAATTCTGCAAAAATATCCTCTGTGTACAACGTAAAGCACCAAATAACACATGCAAATCAAAATTAAGCCGATACCAGGTAATTATCAAAATCCAGAAAAGATCCGTTAAATTCTACAACCACCTAAAAGGAAGCGATTCCCCAACCTTCCATAACAAAGCCATTGCCTACAGAGAGATGAACCTGGAGAAGAGTCCCCTAAGCAAGCTGGTCCTGGGGCTCTG